>NC_077224.1:19537727-19837727 GCF_024763615.1 Phlebotomus papatasi
TGCGGAATTTGCAAAATCTCGACAAAAAATTTTTTGACCAAAAAAATCGATAGGCTAACCCCTTACAGTTTTTTCAAAAAATCGAAAATCTGCCCTAAAAACCGTAATTCTCAATATTTCTGGATGAAATTCACAAAGAATACTTGAAATGGTCCTACTAATTGATTTCCATTGCGGAATTTGCAAAATCTCGACAAAAAATTTTTTGACCAAAAAAATCGATAGGCTAACCCCTTACAGTTTTTTCAAAAAATCGAAAATCTGCCCTAAAAACCGTAATTCTCAATATTTCTGGATGAAATTCACAAAGAATACTTGAAATGGTCCTACTAATTGATTTCCATTGCGGAATTTGCAAAATCTCGACAAAAAATTTTTTGACCAAAAAAATCGATAGGCTTACAGTTTTTTCAAAAAATCGAAAATCTGCCCTAAAAACCGTAATTCTCAATATTTCTGGATGAAATTCACAAAGAATACTTGAAATGGTCCTACTAATTGATTTCCATTGCGGAATTTGCAAAATCTCGACAAAAAATTTTTTGACCAAAAAAATCGATAGGCTTACAGTTTTTTCAAAAAATCGAAAATCTGCCCTAAAAACCGTAATTCTCAATATTTCTGGATGAAATTCACAAAGAATACTTGAAATGGTCCTACTAATTGATTTCCATTGCGGAATTTGCAAAATCTCGACAAAAAATTTTTTGAACAAGAAAATCGATAGGCTTACAGTTTTTTTCAAAAAATCGAAAATCTGCCCTAAAAACCGTAATTCTCAATATTTCTGGATGAAATTCACAAAGAATACTTGAAATGGTCCTACTAATTGATTTCCATTGCGGAATTTGCAAAATCTCGACAAAAAATTTTTTGACCAAAAAAATCGATAGGCTTACAGTTTTTTCAAAAAATCGAAAATCTGCCCTAAAAACCGTAATTCTCAATATTTCTGGATGAAATTCACAAAGAATACTTGAAATGGTCCTACTAATTGATTTCCATTGCGGAATTTGCAAAATCTCGACAAAAAATTTTTTGACCAAAAAAATCGATAGGCTTACAGTTTTTTCAAAAAATCGAAAATCTGCCCTAAAAACCGTAATTCTCAATATTTCTGGATGAAATTCACAAAGAATACTTGAAATGGTCCTACTAATTGATTTCCATTGCGGAATTTGCAAAATCTCGACAAAAAATTTTTTGACCAAAAAAATCGATAGGCTTACAGTTTTTTTCAAAAAATCGAAAATCTGCCCTAAAAACCGTAATTCTCAATATTTCTGGATGAAATTCACAAAGAATACTTGAAATGGTCCTACTAATTGATTTCCATTGCGGAATTTGCAAAATCTCGACAAAAAATTTTTTGACCAAAAAAATCGATAGGCTTACAGTTTTTTCAAAAAATCGAAAATCTGCCCTAAAAACCGTAATTCTCAATATTTCTGGATGAAATTCACAAAGAATACTTGAAATGGTCCTACTAATTGATTTCCATTGCGGAATTTGCAAAATCTCGACAAAAAATTTTTAGAACAAGAAAATCGATAGGCTAACCCCTTACAGTTTTTTCAAAAAATCGAAAATCTGCCCTAAAAACCGTAATTCTCAATATTTCTGGATGAAATTCACAAAGAATACTTGAAATGGTCCTACTAATTGATTTCCATTGCGGAATTTGCAAAATCTCGACAAAAATTTTTTGACCAAAAAAATCGATAGGCTAACCCCTTACAGTTTTTTTCAAAAAATCGAAAATCTGCCCTAAAAACCGTAATTCTCAATATTTCTGGATGAAATTCACAAAGAATACTTGAAATGGTCCTACTAATTGATTTCCATTGCGGAATTTGCAAAATCTCGACAAAAAATTTTTTGACCAAAAAATCGATAGGCTAACCCCTTACAGTTTTTTCAAAAAATCGAAAATCTGCCCTAAAAACCGTAATTCTCAATATTTCTGGATGAAATTCACAAAGAATACTTGAAATGGTCCTACTAATTGATTTCCATTGCGGAATTTGCAAAATCTCGACAAAAAATCTCGATAGGCTTACAAAAAAAATCGAAAATTGCCCTTTTCTCAATATTTCTGATGAAATTCCAAAAAAATCGATAGGCTTACAGTTTTTTCAAAAAATCGAAAATCTGCCCTAAAAACCGTAATTCTCAATATTTCTGGATGAAATTCACAAAGAATACTTGAAATGGTCCTACTAATTGATTTCCATTGCGGAATTTGCAAAATCTCGACAAAAAATTTTTTGACCAAAAAAATCGATAGGCTTACAGTTTTTTCAAAAAATCGAAAATCTGCCCTAAAAACCGTAATTCTCAATATTTCTGGATGAAATTCACAAAGAATACTTGAAATGGTCCTACTAATTGATTTCCATTGCGGAATTTGCAAAATCTCGACAAAAAATTTTTTGACCAAAAAAATCGATAGGCTTACAGTTTTTTCAAAAAATCAAAAATCTGCCCTAAAAACCGTAATTCTCAATATTTCTGGATGAAATTCACAAAGAATACTTGAAATGGTCCTACTAATTGATTTCCATTGCGGAATTTGCAAAATCTCGACAAAAAATTTTTTGACCAAAAAAATCGATAGGCTAACCCCTTACAGTTTTTTTCAAAAAATCGAAAATCTGCCCTAAAAACCGTAATTCTCAATATTTCTGGATGAAATTCACAAAGAATACTTGAAATGGTATTTATTCTCAATATTTCTGGATGAAATTCACAAAGAATACTTGAAATGGTCCTACTAATTGATTTCCATTGCGGAATTTGCAAAATCTCGACAAAAAATTTTTTGACCAAAAAAATCGATAGGCTTACAGTTTTTTCAAAAAATCGAAAATCTGCCCTAAAAACCGTAATTCTCGATATTTCTGGATGAAATTCACAAAGAATACAATTACATTACACATTTCTTGAATAAACTAAGGACAGATTAATTAAAGGAATAGGGGAAAAATATGAAATACTTGAAGGCAGAGTGTCTGCAAAGCCTGAAAAACTTTCCCTATTGTTTTAAATTTCCATTAATGAGGCTCTTTCCCAGAACTTCGTAATGTTTCGAAATTTGAAATCAAATAGAATATCCTACTGGCTTTCTAATTTAGTTGAAATAGACTTGGAAGAATAATAACAGATGACAAAGAGATTTTATCGCAGAAACGAACCAACAGGAATGATTTGAAAATATTAACTGAAGCATAGCACAGACTACAGCGTTCCTGAATGTCTATGACTAAATGGGCATAGGGGAAACTGATGCACCACCAAACACGGGGTAGCACCAAACGCTAATTTTTATTTCTAAACTACTTGGACTATCTCGACCATTTCTTTAGTGGACAAAGATCCCTATAATGACTATAAATTTCTGTAAGTCTTGTCCTCTGAAGTCTCGAATATCTGATTAAACAATCGCAGTATTTGGTGGTACCCCGTGTTTGGTGGTGCCCCAATTTCCTCTAAAGCTATAAGGCATCCGATTAAACAAAAATATTTCGGAATAAATACACCCTAATGTGCTGTTTACCGATGAGTCTTGAAAATTCCCCCTAAGGGAGCATATAAACGCGGGTATTTTGATTCGAAAACTTCAATTCGAAATTAAAGTTCCCCACTGACGTTTAGGCCGCTGTATTTCTCAAGGCATAAAATCTACCTCTTCGAAAGTTTTGTTGTTTATGCTAGAATATTTTGCGATTTAATCGTTTAAAAATTAGTTGTCTTTAGGATTTCGAGTGACTGAACATACATTCAATTTTAGTCAGGGCACACTTGGGGAATTTATAACATAGTATAAAGAAAATTTATTTCAGAACCCAACCACTAGGATAGATTTACCAAAACTCATAGATGCGTAGCACAGTGAGATGCATTTCGAAATAACCCCGTAAAGTGGTACCCAATGGGTCATTGCTGAGATAAAATTTCTTAGCTTTCCACAACAATCCCCTAAATGTGTCTTAGATAAAATAGAAAGGTTGACTTACTTTCTATTTTATTACCAAGACAAGTTTCCTGAAATTTGAAGCCACTTTCTCATATTCCCACTTAAATTTATATGGGATCTTTTTGTGAGAAGTGGGAAGTTTTTTCGTATTATAAGATACCTTACCGCATGGAGGGATAAATATACTAAATTTTTGTTTAAATACACTTCTTCCTCGGAGCACTGTGAGCTGAGTCCGAGATCAATTTAGGAAATTGGCTTCAAATAGCTCCATATAAAAGGGTCAACTTGCCAGGCGCTTGTTGCTAAGCAATAAAAATTTGTAAAGAGCGTTTTATTAAGAAAAATTAAGAAAGAGTTTGGGAAGACACCTCGTGCGAACAAATCTTCTTATTAATTAAAAAATACAAATAATCATATATTGGTTGTATTTCAATCAAGAGATTTTGAAACGAAATGACCTGCTTTAAAAAGACTGTCAGGAAAATTTAATAAATGAAAATATTTTGATCTGTAATTTCTATAATAATGTATGATCTATAATTTTGCGTAATTATAATTCTCCACTGTGTCTACCTCGATCCATTTTGCTCATAATAAAATTATTGGGAAATTCCTTTTAATAAAAAGGTGAAATAGATCAGAGAAGTAACCAAGATGTGTACTTAAATTTGTGTTCAGATGATCACAGAAATTTCTAATCGAACGAGTTTTGTATAAGGAACGGATATCTACTTTTTTTCTTCTACAGTTATTGTATTTTTATTTATTTCTGTCACTAAATGTGTCTTACGGTATTTTTATAACTTTTCACAGTGAAATTTGGCTGACTTTCTATTTTAGCCAAGACACGCTTGAGCGTATTCGACGACAGGGAAATTTTATCCCAGAAACAAACCACTAAAAGAGATTTTCGGTACATTTCGGCTTAGACAAGAAATTTATTTAACCGTTTTTCTAAAAAAAAAACAATTAAGTGCAAATATCTCTTAGAATTATGCAGTGGTCAATGCATGAAACATCCACAAAAACTATCCCCAATGTTTAGGGGGTGTTGGGAAAGTCAAAAAGTCAAGTATTTCAGCAATGTTCAATTCACCAGTCACTCCAAATAGTGAGGATATGGAAAAGAGGTCGATTTGGTCATGCAAGTAAATGGGGAAATCTTGCGGGATTCACAATATTTTGGAAGTAGTGAGATGTCGTTCGATCGCTTGTGGGAAATTGAATTTAAATTTATCCCTTCTGTTTTTTTCCTCGCCATCTCCCCTTTGCCTCCACGCCAAAGCGCCATGGAGCTTTCTCTACGTTCTTTTTAAACCTCCATGGGTGCCAGTGGGATTTGGAAAATAGGGTTGAAATGTCGAACAGTGATTTTTCTCCATGCCCAACCCCAATCTTCTGACTTCTTTGGTTTTTTTTTCCTCCTTAGCTTGTGCTCCAACCAAATCCCATACCCTTGAGAAGAAGAAAGTGTCGTCATGTAAGCAGAAAATGGAATTGACTCCCTGAGAAAGTGTGCATCATCCACTTGAATCCATTTCGTTCGCTTTTATTTCACTTCATTCCCATCGATATTCGATCTAAGCGAAAATTCCTCGATGTGTGTAAATTTTCCTCCAAGTCACACGTTGTTTATTGACATCCAATGGAGGCTTTTTTTAGCTCACTTTCTTCTTCCTCCGAAGAGTTGATTAGAGAGATTTCATCCATGGAGATAAATTGCTGAAGAATTTATTTTCATTTTCAACTTTGAGGCGCCTCAAATTGATTCGATCGCAATGGAGACACTATCTAAATCTCCAAAGGGAGTTTTGCACGAGCTTTTGAGCTTTTTTTGCTCAGCCTTGCCGGGTGCTGGAAGTCAATGGGGCGGAAAAGAGATGCGCAAGTTGTCTACAGACATATCTTTGGCTTAATAGCACAAGATGTAGACTATTGTGTTTCAATAACGGTTAAAGGTAGAACATTTTCAAATCCAAGGTGGTATTGAAATTTAAAGAAATTCACAAGATTTATAGGAAATCATACGTAATCTTTCGATAATCGAGTTCGAATTATTATGTTATTCTAATGAAAAATGATCATGTTTTCTAGGACTTTATCGTTCTTAAGTGCTTCTGCATTATAAAGCGTTTCTTGTATTGGTTCTTGTCATGACTGTTTAGCGGTTTTAGAACACGGCGTGGACTGCGGAAAACAGTCGAGACAGGTACCAACGGAAAGAAATGTCGATAATGCAGAAGAACTTGAGAACAGTAGAGTGCTAAGTAAATATTCAGGACAAAATTTATAGGCCCCAACACAGAGAAAAATCGATTATGTAGAAGTATTTGAGAACAGTAAAGCTACTCATATATGAATTCGAAAATTCAATTCATTGATTTTTTAATGAAATCCCTTTACTTGATGATTTTATGAAAATACAGTACGTCTTGGTTGATTTGTTTAACAAAATTCATTCTCATTTGAATTGCCAGAAATCTCAAAAATGTGACTTCTTACAATGCCACATAAGCTGAAATAGCAATATCACGGCTACAGAATCGCATTTTCGAAAAAGCTCTCCTAAGATTCGAACCCAATTTGGCGGCATTGCCACGGCGTTACAGAATTCCCCTCCAGAACAGCACCATAATTCATTTCTGTAAACATTCATGCACTAAGGCCCGTTTTAACAGGAGTATTTTAATTCGAAATGTCCCTTTCGAAATAAAAATCGTCTACCTTGCTTTACTGAGGTTTATTTTGCCTACTTCTCGGTTCATAAAGTTTCTGAGAAGCTTTATTATTGAAATAGTTTATGAAATCCTAAATTGTCAGAATTTCCTCTTTAATGCTGTGAAGAGCAACGAATTCACTGATTTAGTTTGCTAAACCCGATATTTTCTTAATTAGAGGTTTAATTCCGAGACCTATGTCATAATTGAGATCAAGAAAATATAAAGATTTGGGTATATTAATATCAAAAATTCAAAATCAAAATGTCAAATCTGTCAAATGTTTTGGAAACTTTAAATCCAAGACAAAAACCATGTAGATTTCATGGTTTTTAATTCCGAAATCACTATTTCAAAATATCAAGACGTCAAATTTCTTGTTTTAATAATCGACCTATAATGTTAGATCGTACGCAAAATATTACAACAAATATAAATAAATTGAATAAATAAATCTACCGGTCGAGACGAGGAACCGGTCGAGCGAGGGCACTTCACCTTAAATCAGGGGCATGACGTTTTCTATGTTTCCCATAATGTTTCTAGCGTGCCGAAAAAACTTTTGAGTTTATTATCTGTTTTCTATCATTGTATAATGAATTTACAAAAAATACAAATACAAAATAAAAGCCAATTTAATATAGAATAGGAAACCAAAAACCCCAAATTGGCAACCTACGTAGTTTTGGAGATATCTCGTGAAATGTGTACGAAAACACAAGAAATTTTACACTAAAACTGGTTGCATTTTTCAGAACTAATGTCACCCCCCTGCCTTAAATCTTACCAAAAAAAAAAAACTGATAAGAAATTAGAGCTGCAATAGGGGTAAGCCTTAGGTCTTACATAACTTATCAAGTTCGATTATGATTATCGAATAACTCAAATATGCTCGAATTTGCCATGGTTCTTTTAGTTATAATATGAGTTTTCATGGAATTTACAATGAACATGAGTCTGAAAATTTAATATGAGTATATGAACAAAAAATCGTTGCATTTCAAACAATTTCACAGCCGACATTCTCTATAATTCGAATAATATTTCGTTCGCAAATACCTGAACTTAATGAAGTTATTAAATAAAGTTATTATTATTTGAAGTATTTACTATTATGAATTTTTGTATTTCTGTTAATTTTCTCAGAAAGTCCTTAAATCAGAATAGCAGAAGGTTAATGAATAAAAGCAATCAAATGAGTTGTTTTGAATCAAGTTGTTTGGAAATGCGTTCCATTGTCCTATACGCCATTGAATCTTGGGCAATCTCCTATAAGCCTGCTCTTAAAGGAGGACATTTTAAAAATGCACCCCGTGTAAGGTAAAGTGCCCTCGAGTTGACCGGTTCCTCGACTCGACCGGTGGGTCAATTTTTGAACGTTTGATGGTGAATTTCTATAAAATTGTCACTGATTCGTATTTATTTATGGAATAATTGACCTATTAATGTTAAATCATACGCCAAATATTAGTGCAAATATAAACAAAATGAATAAATAACTCTACCGGTCGAATTGAGGATCCGGTCGACTTTAGGGCACTTTACCTTAGGTCACTAACTGGGAAGGAGAGATATGTTTACTGAGAGAATGATTAAGAAAACCTAGCCGTACATTAGCTAATCTCCCCTCGCGGGTGTCTAAATAAAATCTCTAAGTTGACTTTTTATAATACTCCCATTTGTGTCTCGACTAATAAAGAAGGTCTAGCAGACTATTTTATTTCGAACTTGTCTTGAAGTACATGGCATTGGAAATTTCTTTCAAAGTCATAAAAATACCAAGTGAATAAAGATAGTTAACGAAAAATAAGTGAAAAGGAATAGGAAATGTGGCACTCATCCCCTCTATCAAATTCGTCCCACTACATGCGGCTTAATGGTTTGTTTCTGAGATAAAATTTTTCTGCCGTTTGTTAATATCGTATTAAATGAGTCTTAACTAACAATGTGGATCGAATCCTTAGTTTCTGTCAAAATTGTTAACCATCATTCAATCAAATTTTAAATCAGAGACACTTGGGTTTATGTCTTGGGATTTTCTACATGTAATTTGAATACAAGTTCCATCAAACTTGTAACGAACTCATCCCTTGGTGAGAACATAAGAAGCTTTCTCCTCTGCATGGCAAAACTTTGGTCGATTGTGGAGGCTTGAGGGTGTATGAAAAGTTTCATGAGGGGTGGTTTGTAAGGCAGTTGAAAGTTTCTAAAATAGATTTGATGATAAATGATGAAAAATGGCTTCGATGGCGAAAATAAAATAATAAATAGATTCTTTCTTCTTGTTCATTTCTGCACTTTCTCTATTATATCCGGGTAGGTCTATAAGGAGGAAGTTGAAGAAAATATTTTGACACTTCTCACCCCATTGTCAGATTGCTGAAAAAATATGTGTGAATTTGTGTTGAGAATCATTAGCTACCCACATTGAATCCTGTCTCGAGAACGTGACCATATAACACCCTCCATCACTCCCATTTTTGCTTTCAGCCCTCCCCAAAAGTACTGTGGCGGATCAGAAATCCTCGAGAGTGTCTGAAGGGTGGAGGCGGCCCTATTGGCCCCAAAATGGGCCACATTGCCATGAATATTGTATTATCCTCAGCGTTGAACATTTTCGCACGCATTTATTGCTGTGCCTTTTGGTATATTTTTATCTCTGGCAGACGATGAGGCCGTCGCATAAATAATCGACCTAGCATCCTTCGCCTACCCCCGAAATGGTTCACCACATTCTCACCCATCCACCCCATAGTCAACTTTCACCCTCGCCCTCGAGAGTGCTCCCCAGACGGCTGAAGACCTGCTCCAGATGCTGCGAGGAAGCACATCTGTCCAGTGGCTCTTTAAGAGGTGATTTGTGCGTGTTTTCCTCATTCACACACTCCCACAAATTTCTAGAGGCCAAGTGGGGTCTATTGAGTGCTCTACTCCACCCCCAAAATCCCAACCCTCCAGATGAGCCAGGTCACCAAATTACCACATTATTGATCTCTGTCCATCAATGGACCCTCTCCATTCTTGTCCCAGGAATAATTAACAGAGTCATTTCAACTGATACCCTGAGTGACAGACTTCCGGTGATAGCTTGATCTGCCGAATCACAGAGACAAGACTTTTCCCAAGGGATATCACAAAAAAACCATCCCTGGAATTTTGATAAAATTGCTCAAAGACCAAACCTTTTGAAACTTTAATTAAACAAATTCTTCTTTAATATAAAAAGGAAGGACAGAAGAATAACACTTCTATATGAAGTTCTTAAATTCATTGACGAGAAGAATAGAGTCAGTTATTTTTCTCTGACTTTAAAAAGAGAGCAATAGGGTAGACGCTGGTATTACCAAAACGCTCCTAATATCGATCAAGCGATTCTTGTAATATTGATCAAGGAAAAAATGGGTTTTACACGTACCATGAGGGAATGTGAATACGTATTTTATATTTTCCGATGAAATAAAAAAAATAGATAATTCAAATACTTAGCCTTAATTTATAAAGGGAACAATCAAAATAATTTAATACACCACAAAATTGTTTGGAATTTTTAACTACCAGCACAACATTTGCGCACTGTCAAGAAATTGATCCTTGCTAATTCGAAAAGTTTTCCGTGTTTTAAACGACTCCAAAATAAATATATCAAGAATGTAAGTGGTCGATCTTGTAGAGGACATCTGCAAGATTGACTGCAACAAGTTTTCACTTCAAAAATTCGAATATATATATATGGTTTTTGTCTGTTAAAATTGATCATTTCCTTATCTGATCGATAATACCCCCGCCTACCCTATGCATCTTCATAAAATGAAAAATTGACTTAAATATGGTTAGCAATTTTTTTGGTTTGTTTATTTATTGAGACATCTTTTAATAATTTCGTGAACGTTTTGAAAGGTCTTGGAATTTCGGTCAAGTCTGAATCGATTCCAATCGGTTATGAACCGGTAAGGAACTGATTCATAACCGATAACTTTTTTTTATCTGAGTTTCTCTTATACACTGCTGGCAATAATCATAGCTCCACTTTTTCATACTAGAAAAACTTTGAAAAAAAATTTTTTTTGAAAAAAAATAAAAATATCATTTGAAGGTATTTTCAAACCGATATGAAAAATTGCCATTTGAATTTCATATCGTTAGAACTGTGATTACTGTGATAGAATCTTTATCAAAATGGCGATTTTCGGGTGGCAATAATTATAGCTCCACTCAATAAATTTGGCTTCAGGGTATTTATTTTCAATCAGTGAAGGTAAATATCTTTTAGTAATTCAATTAAAAACTTTATTAAGCTAATTAGAATCATTTTTATAAAGTTTTATAAAGTTTTTCATGAATTTTGCTGAAATTTTGTAAGAAAAATGTTTAGTGAACAAAAATAAGGGATTAATTAAGGTCTTGAAAGGGATGAAAATTGACAACCAAAAAATTTCCATAAAAATGACAAGATCCTATCACCTTTCATCCAAATTTGTCCATATTGCCGACATATATACATTTTAAACCACTCCCAGGGCTGAGAATCTTCTTTTGTTAGAGGCAAAAGTGTTCAATTTTCCGTGTTACAGTCGAAAAATACAAGTTTTCTACCGAAATTTGATGTTAAACAATGCTGACTGCTTAGTCTCATCATGTTCTGTTGATCCTGCCCCAAAACAGAATTCCAAGTGACTAAGGTGGTCTTCAGAATAATAAAATAAAAAATTATCAAAAAGAAGCTTATTGCAGTTTGATGAACAGAAGGTGTTTTACTTAATTTAAGTGGTACAAAATTATTTTTTTCGACTAAAAAAATTGATAGGTCTTGTCTTAACTTCTTTTCTGTCTGAAAAAATAATTTTAAACCACTTAAATGACGTAAAATACTTTCTATTCATGAAACTGCAATAAGCTTCTTTTTGATAATTTTTTATTTTATTATTCTGAAGACCACCTTAGTCACTTGGAATTCTGTTTTGGGGCAGGATCAACAGAACATGATGAGACTAAGCAGTCAGCATTGTTTAACATCAAATTTCGGTAGAAAACTTGTATTTTTCGACTGTAACACGGAAAATTGAACACTTTTGCCTCTAACAAAAGAAGATTCTCAGCCCTGGGAGTGGTTTAAAATGTATATATGTCGGCTATATGACAAATTTGGATGAAAGGTGATAGGATCTTGTCATTTTTATGGAAATTTTTTGGTTGTCAATTTTCATCCCTTTCAAGACCTTAATTAATCCCTTATTTTTGTTCACTAAACATTTTTCTTACAAAATTTCAGCAAAATTCATGAAAAACTTTATAAAACTTTATAAAAATGATTCTAATTAGCTTAATAAAGTTTTTAATTGAATTACTAAAAGATATTTACCTTCACTGATTGAAAATAAATACCCTGGAGCCAAATTTATTGAGTGGAGCTATAATTATTGCCACCCGAAAATCGCCATTTTGATAAAGATTCTATCACAGTAATCACAGTTCTAACGATATGAAATTCAAATGGCAATTTTTCATATCGGTTTGAAAATACCTTCAAATGATATTTTTATTTTTTTTTAAAAAAAATTTTTTTTCAAAGTTTTTCTAGTATGAAAAAGTGGAGCTATGATTATTGCCAGCAGTGTACTAAGCTATTTTCAAAAATGTTTTGAGTGATTTATAAATCGGTTCTAATCGATTCAAATCGGTTGTGAACCAGTAAACTTGAAGGATTACCCAGTTGCAAAATCTGCAAAACCCTTGAACTCGTGTGTTCTACTCTTTTCTTTATGACTTTTGAACATAATTATATATATAAATAGTGCGAAAGTAAGGTAAAGTGCTCTCAAGTCGACCGGTTCCTCAATTCGACCGGTAGAGTTATTTATTCAATTTATTTAAATTTGCACTAATATTTGGCGTATGATCTAACAATAGTAGGTCAATTATTCCATAAATAAAAACGAATCAGTGACAATTTTAGTGAAATTCACCATTAAAACATTCAAATATTGATCACAGGTCGAGACGAAGAACCGGTTGAGTCGAGGAACCGGTCGACTCGAGGGTACTTTACCTTATTTTAGACAAGGCACGAGTTCGAGCTGTTCGCAAAGTCTGGAACGCTTTGTCATCCCATTTTTCTAAAGGTATATCAATATTATTTCTTAACAAGCATCCAAATAAATCCAACTAGATTGAAAAACGTAAAGTGATTTTGATGAGACGAATTCAGGTAAAAGCTTTACGTTAAAGTTTCTATTATTACTTCTTTTGGTAAAGTTTTACAGTCTAATAATCTTTTCCAATCGTTGAATTTGAAAGGTAGTTTATAACAGGTGAAATATTTTTGGGTAATAAAATTAGATTGGATTACAAAAATCAATTTTTTGACAGTTTAAAACATATAAATTCCCAGAAAAATGGATACAATCAAATTTTGGGATATTTGGAGAGGGAATGAACTATTTCTTATTGCCCATTTTTCAAAACTTAGGGGGAAAGGGAGAACTTTTGAAATAGGATTTTTTTTTCTATTTTTGAGTGGAATTGGGCCTTACCGTGATATAGATTATCTCCATAAACCAACTTTGAAGCTAAATTAGACCATGATAAGACTCAGTTCCAATAAAAATAGGAATAAAACCATATTTCAAATATGCTCCAATTCCAAGGGGCCTCATTTCCTCCTACATAATAATTTTACTATTTTTTAAATGTTTCAAATTTTCAAAATAAATACAAATCTTAATATTTTACTAAAGAAAAACTCCCATCTAAGAGGCAGATAATACGTTTAGTAGTAGTTCAGTTTGTTGTTCAGCCCCGCCCATATATAATTTTGATCACGTCCATTTTAGGAAAATTATATTTGACATAATTCTGAGTAAATGTGATAGAATCAGGGTTGACATGATAACTTCTGTTCGATAGTATCGATCGTTGATTCTGAAAAGTTTAAACGATTTAAACTATTTAAACGATATATAAAGTTACTTCTTCGCCAAAAAAAAGCTATGCAAGGTATGCAAGCCATTGTGAGGAGGCGTCGACTCCGAGGCAGACCTTGGACAAGGTGGTTGAATAAAATTCAGAATCTTGCCTTGGATCGCCTTGGGATCGAACCCAAACATCTTCCTGAAATGGTGGAGGATCGACAAGTGTGGGCTGCTAATTTGGATGTCATGGACCCGCGACCCCAATAAGGATAAGCAGTTGAAAATGATGATGATGATGTGTTGTCCTGGCCCTGGGATAACCAATTATCCACACCTCAAGGCCTAGAACACGGAGTTTCATGCTCCAATTTACGAAAAAGGAAAATATCTCCCCACTTTCAAATAATTACCGTTGCAACTTTAATTAAAGGACTACCTTCTACAATGTTCGTGTAGTAATATTACTTACAACTTTTATTTAGCTACTGTATAGAATTTCCATTCTATAAGATCTCTTAAAAATAAGAGACAAAAGACGGTTGGATTTTGAACATGTATGGAGGGAGAGAGAAGGAGGAAAAGGTGGTGAATAAGATCAGCTGGAAGGAAAGTAGGGGAAATGAGCGGGATCTTTAGTTAGTTACGTAAGAGACTTGAAAATCAAAGAGACGTGAGGAGAGAAAGTTATAAGTTTATTTTGTGAATTATAAATTAAATATTAGTTCAAACTACAGAAAAATTTACGTGACGTAGAGTTAAACGTGTTCAGTGAAATCTAAGAGGAGAATACTTGTAAATAAAATAATTGGTGAAGGCGAAAAGTGTGTTTCACTGCCTCAGTGGATTTGGTGAAGGGCATTTGGCGGTCATCGAGGAAACGTCTTCTGGAAAATCCAGCCGCCTACGTTCCGGATCACTGTTGAAGACATTTACTAAAGGAATATATATTTCCAGGTAAACTGGGCAGGAAGAAGAGGGTATTAGATATCACAGAATCCTATCACAGAGAAATTATTGTTTACCACAGGTATTTGAATATCACAGACGGTAGAAGAAAGCCCAAGAAGCACACAGTCCCTGACATATTTATAACACCACAATATATTTATAGGTAATTCTCCACAGCTACAAAGAAAAACAATATTTCGTAAAATTGTTCGTAAATGTTTGGATTTTTTTCATAAACATTATTCGTAACTTGATCACCTGACGAACATTTTTTGTTATTTTTAACAAATATTTGTTTTCGTAAAAGTTCGCGAACACAAAAAAAAGTTCGTTAAATTTTGTTATTTGTTCAGAAAGTCTTGTCAAACAAAAAAATGTACGAATAAATATTTGTTAAAAAAAAACAAAAATACTCGTCAAGTGATCGTGTTACGAACAATGTTTGTGTAAAAGTGCAAAATTTTACGAACTTTTTTGTCCCCAGTAGGAATTCGCAAACTTTTACGAAACATTGTTTTCTGGGCATGAGTCTTTTCTAATTACAATTAATAAATCCAATGATAAGCCTAGATCATCTTGTAAACGTGTGATTGCGTTGTTGTAAATTCGGTTTGTGGTCAAATTTGAATGGTTTTTATTTTTAAAAAATGCTAATTTATTTTAATAATTACTATATCGAAGCCTTATTCAGGCACATTATTTATTTTTCTCAAAATTAGCACAAATATTATCAGGTAAATCTAAAGATTTTATGAAATGTAAATTTTGGGACTTCTATCTCTCCTTATTTCAGAATTAATCTACCTCAAGACTTTCAGAAACAATTGTGCATTTTGCAGGCTCTAAGGTCGATTGTCACGCAAATAAGTGTTAGAAGCCATGAAATATACTGACTTGCTGACAGTTTTATTATAGCTTTAAGAAACAAAAAATAAATTACCCAAATGAGGTTACGAGTAAGAACTTATGAAAGCAAATTAGCAGGTTAATTGGTCAGTATAATTTATGGTTTTCTATCTTTCATATAGTTCCCGTGATAATCGACTTTAGATCCTTCAAAACCTGGAGGCTGGAAATAAGCGAAATTTCACCAGGGGTAGAATGATAACTTTTCGATACTACCGAATCGATAGCATCGATAAATCTACATATCTTAGATTAAGTGAATGTCAGCTTTTTACAATTTGTTAAACCATTTACCGTGATATTCTTTTTTTTTAATGTGACTGTTGATAAGTATCTATAGTAGTTACAAAAAGTGTTGCAATCGTTTAATTTCTTCGGAATCAACAGTCGATACTATCGAAAATAAGTCATAATATCAGCCGAGATTAACTCGGAAATTATCTCTCATTTGTAAGTTCCACAACATGAACTTAAAATTATCATAATCGCATAAGCAAATTACGAGTAAACTTTGAAAAACCGGAATATTTTCAAAAAGTCAATTTCGTTTTAAATTTCCATATCTCGAAAATTACCGGTTAAAGTTTTTTCTTTAATTGGGCTAATCAAATTACAAATGAATCTAGAATTAATCGAAATCGGCATGAAAGATTTTGAGATAATGTTTAAAAACAAAACGCCCTTTTACATATTTTTCGAAATATTTCAAGACGCGAAAGTTTTCGAAAACTCGAATGCTTAGTTTCGGCAACAGGAATGGTCCAAATATATGTACCGTGTGAATATCAAACCAATCGGAGAATGTCGACCAACTGTTCAGATTGAAATAAGTGTGATTATATAAGAATTACACCTAATTTATATAATTTAATAATATAAAAATTGAGTGTAACTCTCAAAGGGGGCGTGGCTTAAAAAAATTTTGGGTACAAAAGAAACTCCCTGCAAATTACAAGATTGAAAAAGTAACTGCTTTGCAAAGATTTTCCCTTAATTTTTAACTGGTCGAACTGCACTACCACAACATTTTTTAGTGAAAAAGATTTTTAATTACTTTAAGTTACTATACGATATTTAATTTTGAAAAATTAGACAATCGTTGCTAATATAAATTTTAGTTGAAATTTGAGCAAGAAAGGATTCGTGCAAAAAGTTTCAAATTCAATCTTTCAAAGATGATTCTATTAATTGGAAGATTATGATTCTGCATATTATCCATAATGCGATTTAAAATTACCTGACAAAAAAAAACAAGTTTCAAAGTTCGAGCAGTATGCAAAGCAAAATGTTATTTCTTTATTTTTTCTTTATTGAATGCTTTTTTCCGCATTTTACCTCTTTATCTATTGATGACGAGGGAAACTTGGGAGTGAGCCTCCTTCTGAGGAATTTTCCTCTGTGAGAAAAGTTTGATGCTTAGTTTGTTGCAGATGCCCTCAAAGTAATACCATTCGAAACTTTGACACAAATTGCTGGCATTTCTTCTGCAATGTGGAAGTCAGTGCAAAGAAGTCTACGCCATCGAAGAAAGAATTCCATTTAATTAGTTTGTTCTTTTACATTCGTCTGGTTACTTGTTTATTTTGCTCACTCGAGTGTTTTTTCTTCCCTTTTACAGAAGGTGACTTTTCTATGCACATTTTTCATCTGCGTACCCACACATTAAGTCCCATGAATGGTACTGCTGCGAATGCCAAAACTTTGTCTACATGCCACTTATTTGCAAAATGCGAAACTGCACAACTTTCTAATGATGCACATTTGCAGGGATATTTGTAAAAGCCAGCATATTGGGTCTTCAGGACATCGCGCGTGAGGAAATTTTTACCGAATTGAACTAATAAAGAGCCATCCTCTTCGTTTCCACGATGGAAGAACACTGAAGCACATTTTGTCTCGCAGAATCCCTCCATTGAGATTTTCCCCTTCAGAAAATTGACCCCGGAAAAGCAAATGTGTGAGCAAGAGCAATACTTTTTGCACCTTCCCCGTCTATTTCAGCCTTCTCCAGCACACGTGGAAAGCTCATCAGAAGTGAGACAGAATGACTGAATCGCAGTGGAAAATGTGCAAAAGAATGTCCCTTTACCTCAGGAACAGCCAGGAGGGCCAAAGCTCTTTCTCTTGTCTTCCTCAATGAACAACATTTGAGGGCATTCTTTGACCTCTCCCAAGTTCCTGGCTCCCCAGCTTATAAACTCCCCGCAACACAACTTGGTATTTATTGTGAGGATTACGTCCTATCCACCGAAGGGGACATTCATCGGTTTCCAAGTCACAATAGATTAGGGAATAATAGAGATCGTTTTTGGGGATAGTGGGGAACAGGATTGGCGGCTGTATGGAGTTTAGCACTTGCGTGATTAATTTTGGCGGGAAAATTGACTTATTGTACACACCAATTGCCTTCATTGCATATTAATATCCCAATCCTGAATGGTGCATTAACGACCTTTGATGTAGTGTTTCGATACAACGAGGCGACTTAGAGACACAAACAAAGGGATTAAACGATATCCTTAGAGAATACATTGGTCATCCTATATATTTAAGTTGATTAAAATAAAGATTTTAGTAGATTAACTGAAAGACAGAGCAGTACAATATTTTGAAGCTACTATAAGCCAAACGGATTGACATATTTATACGAGACCCCCCCCACCTCTAATTATATATTATTCAAGCACGAGATTCATTTGAACAGTTTAATACAAAACAACCAATATTAATTGAAAACAAGTTTTTGCTCTCAAATTCATCATGAAAATTTTTGTCATATGACATTGTCATACGTTACAGAATTCTATTGCAGCGAGATTTGCTATGTGAATTACGTTTTTTGTGTGAAAATTGAACAGAATTTGTCAGAAAATTAATTTTTTTGGACAGATGTTTTTACTGCTTGATTTCCACCGAAAAAGCATTATATATTATATCGATAGCGCAAAATTATACTCGAATAACTCGTAAATAGTAAACTTTACAGAAGAGTGATTTTACACGAAAATTTTACATACTAAGTAGGGTGGATTGTGGAAAGGGAGACACTTAAGTAAAAGTTCAATTTCAAATGCATTTTTAAACTGAATAAATATTTTTTTTTTCATTTTCTTTGCATCATGAGATTGCTTGTCAGGTATTCTAACAGAATCTTAACAGTTTTTAATAGATATTTCAACCAATTAATCGGAATATTCCATCAAATTAAAAAACAACACATTTTGAAAAGATGGATAAAATTTTGGAAAGCGGGACAAAATTTTTTGGAAAGTTGGACATAGTGATATTAATGACAAAATATTATACGAAATATGTAAAAAATCAAATGTTGAGGGTTTTCTGTGTATACTTGCACATTGGATGGTTATACTAATCCCTCCTTTAGGTCCGGGTAACAGTTGAGAAACGCTAATTACCAAGAACTCCCTGGACGTCCAACTAAAAAGAGGTTCTGTAAATTTCACAGACGCCCCGCGCTGTCCAGCAGTTATAGCTTTAAAGCGGATGCAACTTCTTAGCAGATTTGGATACCTCATCCGGCCAGGTCCTTTTCCACTTGCTTGGGGATTTCTGTAGAGGCTCATCTTTGTCTTTCTCCGGGTGTTTTTGCGATATTTACTACCCACTCTAGCAGAAAAAGTGGTCCTCGGAATCTGGAAATCCTTGCAGCCTTTTCCAGGAGATTTTCTCCTTATCAGCTACTAACTGGTGTTGCAACTACTTGTGAACATGATTTCACTACACAAAACCACCAAATTCATTCACAAAATCAACTTGTCCAAAATTTCATAAAACTTGTTTCGAAAGCAACACGAAATTAAATCACTTTTCTATCCCTTTTAAATGTAATATTTCACAAATATTTTTTATTGACTTTTAAATAGATGTATGTATGTCCTTCGATTTTCACAACAGACTTAATAATATTTCACAAATTATGCCGAAAAAATCAAACAAAATACTTTGATATTTTCCTAGCAACTTCCATAAGAAACAGAGAAAATGACAACTACAGTGACAAAGGTTATGAATATCACGCACGCAATACATTTCTTAAATTCTTCTTGCAAGTCACCCTTTGATTGTTTAATAACAATTTTTGCATTTTTAACTTCTCAAATAATCACAAAATTAGATTTAATAATCTTTTTATTGAAAATTTAAATATTTAATTGATTTATTATCAAGTTTTTAAGGAGGTGTCTCACATTCCACACTGTTTTGTCCAACTTTCCAAACTGTCTCGCTTTAGACAAATTACCCTATAAGATTTTTAAAATTTAAAAAGCCTATAACTTTGAGAATAAATAATTTTTAGCTATAATATGCAGAATGAAGGTACAGGATGTCAAATAGTACCCAGAAAGCAATCAAAAACGAATTTTGTAGAAATTCGAGTTGTTCGAATTCCATTCTGAGCCGTCGACACTGGATCTTTTCACCTCTCAAAATTTCCATCGCCTACCCCCCAAAGACCACTTTTCTCAACATATCTCTGTGCGTCTGGCGTCTGTCCGTACGGCCGTTATCTCGCCTAGAGCCCAAACGGTTGGAGATAGAGACTTAGGATCCCCATAATACAGGTTTCAGAACTAAAGCTTAGCCATATGACTTAACTGCTCTAATTTTTTATCAATCGCGATTTTTTGGAAAAACTACTAGGAAACTAGGACTGGATTATTAAAGATGAATGACCTAAAGGGGAAATTGTTTCATGCACAGGCTTTATTATGCTCTCAAAAAGCAATAAAATTGCTCGCTATTTAGGATTTTGAGATCTTCGGGAACTGGACTAAACCTCTAGTCTGAAGATCGCTTAAGTCGACCCTGGGTTCACTAACATGCCCCTCATTTTCCCTGTTCCCTCATCTACCCCTCATAAAACATGTTTTTTAGGGATATCTCAAAAACGCGTCGTGTGATTTTTTTATTTGGATTGGATATATTTTAAAGATTACCCAGGCGATAATTTCGTCAATATACGCAAATACCGTTGAATTTTGAGTGATTTAAAATTCGGGTCAAATCTTTTGAGAACCGGTAAACAGTAAATGAGACGAAAGTAGTTTTTGAGTATAAAATCTATGTCACGAGTTCAAATACTTCGTAAAGTCTGGGACACTTCGCTACCCCTTTTTTCTCGAAATTTTGTAAATTTTTGGTTTTTACGATAGTTGGGGGGTATATATATCCAAAGAAACAAAGGAGCATCATCTCTACGACTGAGATGCAGTGCAAAAAACCTTAAATGAGTCCCGGAAAGGCAAGAGAATGCGTGAATCCACGCGTACTTGAAGTGCCGATTTTTAAAAATCTTTAAATATCGATTATTAAAGATTCTTTAATGATCGATCCTATACTTGAAAAGTTAGGTTCCCGAAATGGATGGCAATGAACATCCTATTATGACAGATTAGCTGTCCAAAATTGCAAGCAGGGTGTCCAAAATTGCAATCAAATTCTTCTCTACAATTTTATTCATTTTTTAACGCATTAAGATTCATTTTGGAATAATCAATGATTATAAACAGTTTGTCAAGGTACCAAATAAAACTTCAGAAAAGGATGTAACAAATAACTTGAATTTGTAATGAAAACAGTACACTTCAAACCTCGGACATTGCGGTTTATATGCACCCTGTTCCAAATTAGAAGCACTTCCCCTAAATTTAAATAATAACTCTACCGCTTTAGTTGAGCAACAGATCGACTTTAGGGCACTTTGCCCTGAATTCACTTAATCATTAAATTATTGAGGCTATTTACACCGCCGCATTAGATTGGGATTGAACTGTTCCAAAACCGGATTTAGGATAATTAAGTCTTAATCTAAGGCCGCAACCTAAACGATTTCATTAAGGTCATTTATACTGTCGTATTAGATTCTGACTGAATTGTCCCAAAAACCGATTTTGGGACAATTCAATCTCAATACAATACGGCGGTGTAAATGGCCTCATTGAGTTTTGAAAGCGCAAGAAGTTCTCAAAGTGATGTGCAGATTTTTACCCATATATCTCCGCTTAAACTTCTTCAAAGGTCATTATATTATTGTGAATCAGTCACAAGACTTGCGTTATGATCAAAAATATTATGGCATGCAAAACCTTTAAACGAAAGAATCCTTAGACGGGCCGGGACAGAGAAATTGGAACACTACCGAACGGGGAAGTTCCGAACACTGATTTTTAATTCCAAACAACTTGGACTATGATTACCATTTCTTCAGTAAACAAGCATCCTAATAGTATCTACGAATTCATACAGGTCTCGTTTAGAATCGCCAGTGTTCGGTGCTACCCAATGTTCAGTGGTGCCCCAGTTTCCCCTATACAGTAAAAATAAAATTTATCTTTACGCCCTTTATATAATTTATAAAAAAAAGGTTTGAATTTGAGAGAAAGGGAAGTTTTACTCCGAATAAAGAGTGATTGATTCCTTCTAAGGCAAACTACAATTTACAATTTAACCATCTTATAGTTAAAAATAAATAAATAAAATCTAAATTTAAGTTTGCTTAAGGTTCTGAAGGTGATATGATATGTAAACCCTGTGGTTTAAGAACAGCTGAATAAGATTTATTTTGGTTTTGTGTTATTATGTACATAAATCATAGAATGTCACTAACACTTTCACTATAATTATTTAACCACTTCAGAGCACATAAAAGTAAAGCTTATTATCTCGTCTTTACTAAACCAAAAATAAATTAATATTTAGTTCTTGTAAAGTAGGTTAATGCTGAATCTTATTTAGGAATTAAAATTTCGAGCTATATTTGATGATGTGATAAATTTATTTTGGACACATTTACAACAAATTTGCCGCCGAATTTAACCCAAGAATGAATTGTTAAATTTTAGGCCCGGTGAAAAATTTAATTCATATTGAATTAAATGAAATTTATAGCCAAAATATGCTCCTAAAGCATTTTGAATATTGTTTTCTTTCTTACTGAATAGTTTCACATGCTATAGAATCAAATTTTCGCCAGAAATTGCAGCATAAATTGCAATAGAGCAACTCCTTAAAATTTTCTCCGTTATTTGCTTCAAAAGTTTTTCACACGAATAAGTATCAATTATTTCTAATGGATATGGCTGAGCCATTGTAGGATAATTAAATTCATAGTTCAGTATAACAACATGCTGAACAATAAATTCTTTTCGGAAAATAGTTTCACTTAAATTTGCGCTAGCTGCAAAAAAGAAAATTAGCAGCACTTGCTGAAGAATCCAAGACAGCAAACAAATGCACATGATTAATAATTAACTGTGCACTTGGGATGGATTTTCTAATTGATTTTCCACTTCAAGTGCTGACTTGCTTGTAACCCAAATATCCCTTTTTGGTCTTCTCCATGCCCCATGTTGGATGAAGATTCTCCTTGTTTGACTCTCACATATGCCCTTAAGCTCACAAGATGTACATTGACACAACTTATAAATTGTCGTCTTCCATTTGCAAGAGTCATTTATTCAATGGCAAATTAAATCATGTACACGATTACTTGCACCCAATTCGCAGGGGCTTCTCTTATGAATAAAGCTGAATCATTCACATATCATATCAAACTACAAGAGCAATTGCAGGAGACAATGTACAGATTTTCCCAAACACCATTCTGGCAATTGTGGAGAGTTTTCAGGAGTTGCACGATAAAGTGCAACAACTTTCCGTAATTCCCTCAACACGGAATTGCACTCGGAGAAATTAAAACCCTTGAGGAAATTTGTTGGTTTAGTTTTAGAGGATTTCCACCTGTTTTTCTTTTTAAACTTCAATCACAATCTAAATATAGCTCCAAGGTATAGAACACCTAAGGATAATTGATGCTCTTCGTACACAAAGAGGACAATGTGCAAACTCCCTCTTGATGTTACAAATCTGTTAATGTTACACAAAGAATAAACAAGCACTAGTGCTTTCAGCACATCATTTATATCAAGTTAATTTCAAAAAACCAAAATTCAATTTTTTCTAATATGATCACCTTATAGTTTGACACTCAAAATTGGATTGAACTAAATTGACTATGTTATGATGTTCAAAAGAAGAATAAGAGTGCAAAAGACTGGGACAGACATGTCTAAAACGTCAGAAAAAGAGACGCGAATTTAGATTTCATGAAATTTTCCTAATTTAAAAGATGTGCCGGAGGTATAAAAAATTATTAAATTTCTTCATTCTAATAATTGAATTACATCGACAGAAATTCAAATTGATCAGAAATGACCGGACACACCTTTTGGATCAGTAAAATTTCATGAAATCAAAATTTACATCTCTTTGTTTCTCAAGGCGTTATGACCAGCGCACAGTAACTTTTGTTTGTAAACATGTTTTCAAAATTTCCCATGAGAATGAGCGAGATGACTAGATCTATGCTTCATTCACTCTCATTGAAATGTCAAAAACTTGTTTAGTAAACAAAAGTTATTGTGCGTTGGGCATTACTTGAGTCAAAAACACCAAGAAAAAAACAGTATATTTTCTCTAGTTAAGTTCCGTACAGTTAAGTTCCGCAAATATGAATGACTGTTCAACTCAAAATGTAAAATTTGAGGTTAATGTGAAGAAAATTTTCCATGGACAATAAATCATAACCATTTCTTTTCTGGTGCTTTTTTTATCAGCGTATTATCTAAATTTTTTCCACGAATTCCATTTAATTTAACAACAAATTACAATGATAAAATCCCTAAACTTACCATTCTTGATTTTGGGTAAATGAATTTCACATGCATTCCCTTACATTTTTCAAAATATTTTCACATTTGATTGAGAAATGTTCATATTTCAGGAACTTTAATAAAAAAAAATATTTAATTTAAGTTCTTAAGCATATGAAGGTACGACGTTTTAAGCTTCAACCATATTTTCTGAAATATTATTTCAAAATTTTAAAATTCAGCCGTTGGGACTTGATTTTCTGAGACGGTTTTTGAAAGAAACTTTACGGTGGACAAGATTACTCAAAGTAAATTCATCTGGTCAAACAACCAACTATTTTCTGTTAGATAAAAAGTTCATCTCCTACTTGAACTGTAAATTTAAAAAACAAAATGAAAATTTGGTTTTGAGACAATTTTATATTTTAAAAAAAACACCACTTTCGGTGTATTTTATACACCACGTTTTGTCTCTTGCATTCAAATAGGAGTTCAACGCACCAGATAACAAGAAATATTCAATTTTTTGTTCCGAGATAAATTTACACTGAATGATCTAGTCCACAGCAAAGTATATTTTTTCTTTTTTTTTAAAGAAATCCAAAAATCTGATCCCTATAGCCGAATTGTTGAATTTTTATACACAAATTTCATAAAATGTTGTTTTATTGTACTATTTATTTATTTCAATATACCGCGCCTTTATTGACGTTTAGTTCATGTTCGTTCAGTTTAAAATTTTTTAGTCGGTTTACAATGTGTTTGAGAAATATGTCCCTTCAGACACTTCATTTTCACAGGGCCGAACTCGAATTCTCAACCTTTTCGACAGTCGAATCGCAGGTCACACCGCCCAATAACCGAACGCTCTTGCCAATTGCATTACAGATCCCTCTGTACTTTTATTCCGAAACATTGAATAAATTTTTTATTACGTCGAAAAACCAAAAACCCACGTAACCCCTTAAATGATTTGCATATCTATATCCCAGTCTTTCGCAATCTTCTTCTTCTTGCGAACATAATAAAAAGTTAAATTTAGTTCAATTCAGTTTAAGTATCAAAGAGATAAAACGAAATTTTTGATTAGATGAAATTTTCCTGATGAAAAAACCGACATCTAAACTAAAAATTGGTCTAATTTATACGTGTAATATCGAAAATGCTTGCAGATAAACTGGAAATTTCTTTATTTTCCCTTTGCCAAAATTTATATAAAAATTCTTATAACATACAAATTATCATTTTTTTTTACGAGTGCTTTAAGTCATAAATTTCTTTTTTATTTTCTTTACGAGCTTCAATATCAAGGGAAAGACGGCGATGAACGAAATAAGCAAACAGTTCTTACATGTCTAAAAAGATGCTTTTTTATCACCTCCCCTTACCCTTGACATAGGTCCGAAGCCTATCGGCTTATTGTGACCAAGATGCCATTACAAACAAAATTTGAAATTAAATATTTTTAATAAAAATCTATCAATATCAGTTATATTTTAACGTCGTTACAATTTAAGAACGCCAGAATCTTTCTCAAGGGTCCTGACTAAAAAGTTGCTCTTCTAGAACATTTATTTTGGAAATTTTATTTTTATTTTGGAAAGAAAATTTTTACACGATCGATGACTGTACGTACTACTGTCGTAGGACACTCCAAAAAAATTTCTTGGAAAAAAGGAAAAAATTAAAATTAAAGGACTGAAAAATAATTACAAGCATATTTAAAAAAAATTCACAAAGTTTGATAGTGACATTGCACCGTCCAAATATGTGTTATTTTAAAAAGTTTTTATACCGGATGATTTGACCGGGTCTTGGTTGGTTTAGTGTTAAAATATGATTCATATTCGTTTAGAATATGAGCCTTCAATCAAAGTTCAGCTGTTATACTGCCCCACTGTTCTCTACACGAAAATTAGTTTTTAAGGTAGTGACATCTGAGAATAAATTTCTTGTGTATGCTATACTCCCTCTAAATGTGTCTTAGCTGAAGCCTAGCAGACTTTCAATTTTATTTCAAAACGTTGTAAATTATTAAAAAACTTTAATTAAAACCAATAATAAAGTATAAATATTATTTAAATTAATAATTCATTTATTTTTTTTATTTGACAAGTAGTGAATTATTGATAAGAAAAATAAATAAGGTCATTCTCTTGTGGCGAAATCCTTCTCAAGTACGAATTTCGAATTTTTGAAGATATTTCGAGCATAAAGCTTTCTCGACTAGTTTTTGTACACTCTAATAAAGAGGCAAAAATGTCACAGACGAAAGTTCAGTCTGGAATTTTTATTTCGAAAAAGAACTTTCGATTAAAACTATCCTCGTTTAAATAGGCTTTGAAGTTTTACAGTGAAATACATATTATAATGTGAAAAGAATATTATTTTTAAAAGCCAAAGCAAGTTTGAAATTTTCTCAACGTTGATTAAATTAATTTTGAAACAACATTCCATGGATAAATCCAACACTTGCATTTTAATCTTGGATTTTTCTCAGTGTATTTTTATCTTATAATGTTCATATTATTCATGGAATTTGGCTGTTCTTTGAGCTCTCTCAAGAATTTTCTCGAAAGTAAACTATGTGAGCCATTTTTAGGGACATTCTTCATTAAATTCAGACACATATCTTTCTCAAAGTTTATGGAAATTCCACATAAAATTTATCCTTTTGGATAAATTCTTCACCCTTGACACCCTCGCAAAAAAATGTTTATGACCATTTCCTGGTAGAATGTCTCATGGCATCATGTTAGAATATAATCAAACGCACGTTATGAATATTCTCTGGGAATAGTGTGAAGGAGATATATATTATGTAAATAAATATGCAACAAACTCATCACAGCGGGGGTGGTTCTTGTTCAAATAAGTTTTCTCCACAAGTCCCGTCACCCACGTTGTCCCGAGGTGTAGATGATGGAATTGTGTGCTGAGATGATGTTCTCCATGAGTGAGAGTGACACAAAACATATATCAACATTGTGAGCAACTTTTGCATCAGGCACAGTGCCTTGGTACATGAAGTGAAAATCATGAATTGAAATTAATATTCTGTACAAATTCCTGAATGAAACAATATCCTTTTTGGGGGGGGGGGGGGGAAGGAAAACAAAGAGAAAAAGGAGGATTGGGGATTTCTGTGTTTGGAGTAACATTTCCTGATTCTCTCCAGAGGCACAAATGGAGACACTGAAGATGGAGCTAAAAGTGCGGGAGGATGTAATACAAAATGCCATGAGTTTCGTGTTGAAATTGCTATTGGGAACACAGATGATGAATACTGGCTGCATTAATATTTTCCTCCTTCTTCTTTCAAAGTCGCATTTTCCCTCCTTGTTTTTGTCCGCCAAAGAGATATTTTCAAAATGGAATGAGAATTTATTTTACGGAAATGATTAAAACAACTGAGCGTAAGTCATTCCTCTTTCTATCAAAACATCTCAAAAACTTCCTGGCTATGGCTTTCAAGAACTAAATAAAAAAAACGATGATAGAGTGACCTAGACTTCGCAAACTGCCAGAACTCTTAACTTTGAAAGCTTTGATAATTTTTATATTCAAGAATTCTGTGAAATCTTATTTACTTCATTTTCTTTTTAAAGAAAGTCATTTCTACTACATAAGGCAGCAGACAAATTGATAAGAATGCACTGACACTGACTAACTTTTTTTCCTCATGAGGGCACTGTTTTATCCCGCGAGTGGCGCTGTCCACTGTTCCCAAGTTTAATTTTTCAATTTAAGAAAAAAATATTTCAGCTTTAATTCTCAAAACTCGTAAAAACCATTCTTGAATTCGAATATCGCGTAGATAGGGAAGTACTCTACCTTCGAACGTTCATGCCTTCAAATAATGTGAATTTGTTTTATTTTTCACAAGAGACTTACACATATTTATCATTACCACGTAAGTATAAATTATTGATAATAAACTAACTGATATTTAATAGAATTGTGTAAGTCTCTTAGGAAAAATAAAAGAAATTTCGCATTATTCGAAGGCATGAACCATGAGCGTTCGAAGGTATAAGATTTTCCCCTATTTATTTATTTTGATTTTTTTCCAATATTGTTTTTGACAAAAATGCATGGGAACGGTTGAAACCTTCGTGAAATCTTTGTTAAAGAATATTTTTAAAGGTTTTATACCCAAATTGAAGAAGTGAAATAGAGGGCTTTTATCACTTCAAAACATCGTCTTGATTTTGTCCTAGCCACTTCTATCCTAAAACCGATGTTCTAAATAAATTGAATTCAAGCTACTGGATTTATTACCAATGGATCCTCAATTACTTTAACTTCACAATAAATTTACTTTAATTTTTGAAAACAAATATTTTAATGGGAATTCACTCAACTGACATGCAAGTGTCAGTATAAATCTCCACAGATGGCACTATCAATTGTTTACAATTTTTTTTAACTTTTCATGCAAAAAAGTTCAACTAAATTGAGCTTTCTAAATTGAATCCAGGTTACTTATCTGAAAAATCCCAAGTGGGGATCCCTTACCGTTTAATTGGTAAGACTATTTACAAACAAACTTCAGAACTCATAAGTTAAACATGAATTTCATTCGTAGGCCATGTGAAGTCGAAATCTCAAATTAAATGGATTACATATAAATATAGCGTCGCTTGGATCAGCTATTATCATAACATGATCATCACCTACTCTGAAAAAAATATCTCTGAAGCAACGTTAATTACTGGATCAAAGCGACATTGCTATGTCTTTCAGTTCGAGCAATAAAAATTGTATGATACAATATCAGAGAAAATTAGTTTTTCAACTAACACCAATTTTGTAGAGTAATTTCCTCGCACCAGCAACCCCTTATTTAGCAATGAAAAATAACCCTAGACAGATATCAACACCCGTTTGATGATGACACACCATTTATTTAATATGTCCCAAAGCCGTGGCAGCTGGTTGGAAGGCTAAATTTGTTCACCAAGCCCATTTAATAAATAATGCATTGAATTAGAGTTAAACACGTGACATGCGTGGAGGATAAATAGATCAATTAGTTGCGGCGGAAAACAAAATTATATTTTCCCCATATATTTATGTGGGGAAAGTCCTATTTACAAAATAACTAATACGCTATACCAAATCCAAACTGAATGGTTAAATTTTCTTTTCAATATTCTTGTCATTTTGGCCATCTGAAAGCCATATCATCCCTATAAATAATCTCAAATATAGAGACCATTCTTTTTGAAGCATGGAGCGTGCAAAATTTAATTAATCTCCGAATTATTGCACAATACTTGGTGTTTATAGTAAAACTCATAAACTTCTCTTTATTGATTTGAAAACTATTGCTGTGAGTTATTTGGAAAATGCTTCCCTTTCACTTCTACCATTTGTCTATGTTGCATCCATAGTCGCATCGAGAGTATCCCTCTGCCGAACTATATATATTCAGAGAGGAAATTGAAAAACTTTGCCAAATATTTCAAGCCATTCATACTCTCTTTTAGGAAAAGCTGTCATTCGTGGAAAATAGACAGTTTTTACTAAAAGGAATTTAATTTTATTTTAAAATGACGTTTATGTGACGTTTGTTTCTATAAAAATTCAGTATTACAAAAAATATTTTACAGTAGAGTCTTTGAAATCTGAATCTCAAAATGTTAATTGTGGAGTTATGTTTAAAAAATGCATATTCTGGATGAATGAAAATCATATTTATGTGCTTCTCCCTGAATGTTTACATACATTATGATCGTATAAAATGAAAAGGAAGTATGTTACCACTAAGACTTGTGGGAAAGTACGGGAATTTGATACAAAGTACAATTTAATCTGACATAAATATCGTTATTTTTGAAAAAATCGTTCGAATTTGGGAGGTGAGAAATGTCAAAAATAGCCCCCGAGCGTTCGAATTTAGAAGACTCTACTGTATAATTTTTTGATCATGTGCAATTTTTATTAATTCGAGAGTTTAAAAAATCGGTTTTAAATAGATCTTTTTACTCAATTTCTCAAAACTTGAATTTTTTTAAATCAAATCTAAAAATTTCAAATAGATTTGTATGGCTCCGGCACACCTTTCAGATCAGGAAAATTTCATGTAATCGAAATTCACACATCTTTCTTTCTCAAACGTTTTGTATATATCCATCCTGCTCTTTCGGACTCTTCTTCTTCATTTAAACATCAGACTCATTTAAATTTAGTTCAATCTAATTTTGAGAGTGAAAGAATGAGATAGACATTATGCACAGCATGTGAGAAATAAAGTGATGTGAATTTAGCTCAATTTTTCTCATAAGGCAACAATGAGCCCAAACAGAAGTAGATTTCGATTCTCCAGTAGTGTCTTGGATAAAAGATAAATAGAACTCTATTTGCACAAAGAAACGTTGAAGTTCGAAGAATTCAAATTCAATTTCGAATTTTCATACCAAATTTTCGAATAAGATGGGGAAAATTTATCAAATATCGCACTAAAAAGCTGGCAAAAAGTTCGTCGGTTGCGGCTACCTCTATCGTATCTGCATTTCTTTTGCGTCAGCATTTTACGCAAGAGGGGACGTCTGTATTGTAGCTTGCTCCGCATGCAGATACAAAACAAATGCAGATACGACAGAGGTAGACGCAACCGACGAGTTTTCAGTGATTATGGAGTGATTAAATAATGGGACAAGAACAGTAAACGTCGCTGTTCCGTTTTTTTCCTCACAACAGTGAAGACCGTCACATATTGACACGTGAGCACTTCGAAATTCGAACAAGATGTAACTTCCGCCACCTTGCGAAAGTATTACAAAGTAAGAAAGTCTCTTTTTTGGATCTTCAAATAGATTTTCGAATTTTTCAAGATCTTCTGTACAGAAAGAATATGGTTTTAGAAAAGGTCTTACGAAATCCATGAAAGTCCCACATTTGCCTAAAATAATCAAAATCGGTTAGCATTAAATTTTTGATGAATTTTTGAAAGATTTGCATGAAAAACGCTGTTGAGACTCTTAAGATCATATTAACTCACTTTTTTGGGCAAATATGCCTGACAGGTTCATTCAGATTGTATTTAAATTAGATTTTCAAACCAAGAACAGAATATTTTCTTCAATTTTTAATTCGAATTTTCATCCAGTTTTATCACCAAAAGAAGCCCATTTGGAAATATTTCTTTGAAATTTATTGCTAAATTATTCTTTTCTTTTACAAGTAATTTAGAATGTAGAAAAACTCCAAAATTTCAAAGGTAAATTTTAGTTATTTTTGATGGCTTTTTCTTGAAAAAAAGCTAGGGAGAAGTTAAAAATAAGCATGATTTTTTAGTACTATACCGTTCTCAAGTGCTTCTTCATAATCGACTTTTATTTCTAATGGTTCCTGTTATGACTGTCTGATGATTTTAGAACACGGTTAGGATTGGGGAAAACACACGAGACGAGAATGGATGCAAAGAAATGTCGATAATGCAGAAGCAGTTGAGAACAGTGAAAGTGCTGAAAACACATGTCCATTTTTAATTGGAATAGCACCATAAAGCTTTTTTTAAAGCTCCTGTAGGGGAAAGTACTCTCCCTTCGAACATTCAGGGTTCATGCCTTCGAAAATTGCGAATTTTCTTTCAGTTTTCCTAAGAGACTTACACATTTCTATTAGATATTAGTTGACTTATCATCAATTGTTGATAATTCCGTGATAATTCAGTGTAAATCTCTTATGGAAAACAAAATAAAGTCACATTATTCGAAGGCATTAACGTTTGAAGGGAAAGCACTTTCCCCTACACCTATTTCTAAAACATTTATGTAAGTCCATCTCACACCTTCGAACTTTTCTTTTTTTAAATCAAAACAAAGTCAATTTAGTCCAATCCATTTTTTACTGATCTAAAAGTGTGTCGGAGACATTACAAAATGTTTGGAACGTTTGCTATATCTCTATTTTGAAAATGTGTTGTAGTTTATTCAATAACAAGACCAATACAGACTTATGGTACTATTCCAATGATAAATGAAAAGGGGAAATATTTCTCCTGAATATTTACTTAGCACTCTATTTCTCTCAAGTGCTTCTGCATTATCGACGTTTCTTTCCGTTGGTACCTATCTCGACCTTTTTCACCAGTCCTCTTCGTGTTCTAAAATCACCAAATATCGTGACATGAACCAATACAAAGAAAAGTCGATAATGTAGAAGCACTTGAGAACAGTAATTTTAGTACTTTAAGGTTCATTTTTCATTGGAATGGCACCATTATATATTTTAATTAGATTCGATTTTTATATTATGCTTAAGTATTTAGAATATTTTCATCAAAATTTTGTTAGTATTAAATTAAATTTGTTAAGAAAATACCATTTACAAAAAAAACAAACACTGAATTATTTAACCATAATCCTATATATCCAAAATTCCAAATATTTAAATGCAAATACCAAGAATTTATCTCTCATCAGCTAAATTCACAAAATATCCACAAATATTTAACTATTTTGTAATTATTTTCCGGTAATATGAAAACAGCTCATAAAAGTGTTCTCGCCATAGCAAAATTCATCATTAAACTTTTGCTCTACCCTGGGTGATATTCTAGTTTAGACAGAGGTATTAACTACAAAATTTAGAGTTTATTTAGGTTTTTGGTTTAGTTGAAGTACAAAAAAATCCCAACCCTTTCGTGGTTTAACCCTGGATTGTAATTTTCGCATCCCACGCCCCTCAAATGCGAAGAGTAAAATGCCAACACGCACGAACAATTTGCAAAAAGTGCTAATGAGATTGTACAAAATTGTTCTTCTTTGCTTCCGAAATAATTACACTCAATGCCACGGAGGACGTGTTGAAGATTTCTGTCTTTGGGACCAAGAGAATCCTGAGCTTTTTCAACCCCTCTGAAGATGGGGATTTTTGCACTCCACTCATCAAGACACTCCGACAGAGGATAGCACAAAACTGGCAACTTGTTGAAGTTGAATTGTCTCTTTTTGGGGTAGAGAAAATTCGTCATGTAATAGTCCACCCAGACCAGAGGGATGGGACTCCACTGGAAATATTTGTCAATTTGCCCAGTCAGTTGGGAGGGATGGGACATCAACGCACCGCCAAATGAAGAAGAAATTCCCAAGCTTTCACAGTCTATTAGGGCATCAAAGAAAATTCAACAAATAGCTGAATTACGGAGTTTTTTTTTCTGGTCCTTTGCGGAACAAGAAGTTGGGGATGGTTTGAAGAGATTTTACTTCGAACCAGACTAAATTCTTTCTACTCAACAGAAGAATAATTTATCTCTGTCGTGGGCATAAGAAGGAAGAAAAGGCACAGAGTGACAAAGATCTCTTGTGTTTTAATTAACCATTCTTCCGTTCTTTGCCTTTTTTCCGTGCTCCCTTAAGACACTCACCAGAGGAATTATACACTCAGAATAAAATGTTCCTAATTAATTTGCAAAGCTACCCTTATTAAGGCATAACCATTGCTGGAATTTGTAAGATTTTGCGAGAAAAACAGTAAAACTCCGATTTATGGTGCTATTCCTGTAAAAAATGAACATTTTTTAGCAATTTACTGTTCTCAAGTGCTTCTGCATTATCGACTTTTCTTTGTATTGGTATCTGTCACGACTATTTGGTGGTTTTAGAACACGGCGAGGACTGAGGGAGATAGTCAGGACAGCAACTAATAGAATGAAAAGTCAATTATGTAGAAGCACATAAGAGCAATCTTGTACTAAAAAAAAATACTGTTCTCAAGCACAGTTCTGAAAAATATAATCATTATCATTGCATTTGCAAAATACGACAAAGAAAATAGATCTGTTAGGAGATGAAAACTTTATAGTGAAATATATTCCATAGATTATTATTGCTCTTTCTGGATTGTTTTTAGAGTAAAAATAATTTAGAATAAGAGTACTAAACTCAATTTCGAAATATGATATTTGTTTGAAATTAACAAAAATCAAGAAAAATCTTCTGTGAAAAAACCTGAAACGATTTAGTACATGACTGTACTAAAATATTTCGTTATATAAATTTACAAATTTTACACTGGAATTTATCGAAAGTTAGAAAAACTTCAATAGAGAAAATTGAGAAAATTTTTTTTTATTTTCCTGGACATAGATATCCTGAGATAGAAGATTGATTAGTTAGAACATTTTATTGAGCTTGTAAATATGTATGTACATGAACAGATTCTTGTACTAAAAAAAACTTAGCGAAATTTAGTCAAAAGAATATTCGAACATCTGGAGATTTTTTTCATTCATTCATTCATTTATTTATCATCTCTCTCATAGGTCATAGTGATTCATAATAATATGTGAATACAAAAACAAGATTAAAGAATCAATTGGCCAGACCAATTGTGCGAGAGAGAGAGAAAAACCCCCTGTCAAGCCAAAGTGGCTGTTCGACAGAAAGGGAAAAATTCCTATTTACAGGAACAGAAAAACTTATTCAAAATTATTAACCATGTAAGTTTTAAGCATGTAAGTGTACTAAAATAAATAACAAGTTAATTTTATTTGAAATTAACAAAAGGAACCTGAGAATACTTTCCCTATTCATAGTTCTGACTTTAAATATAAAAGAAAATTTATTAGAAATTTGGATTTATTTTAGGACATGGATGTACTAAAATAAATCGTCATTCGAATTTGGAATAATTGTTTATTGTAATTTATCAGGAGTAAAATGAAATTTTAATAATCAAAGTTGATAAAGATTTTTTTCTCGACTTTTTGTATTATAAAACGCTCACTACAAACTTTAAATTAAATTAGTACATGGATGTACCAAAATAAGTTATAGTCTTATGATTTTCCAATGAAAAATAAGGGAATTGAAAGGCGAAATGTTCTGAAAGCAAACTGGAAAAAACTCCCTCGTACTATTGACTATTATTAAAAAATGAAATGAATCAAAATATATATTAGCGGTATAAGTTTACAAAACATCCGACAACTGCAAGTACTTATTCTTTATTTTACCTTGAATGTTAAAAATAATGCCAATAAGATGAATAAAATAAAATAAAAATACAAAAATGACTAAGTCACTCATATAATAATATTTCTCGCGTCTAGTTCAATTAGTACTAAAGTAAAAACTGTGCTAATATTTTACTGTTCACTAATACAGAACAGAAAAATAAGGATATGTTATATTAAATAATTTTACAACACACAAAGTGTCTGGGAAAAGGTTTGTTTTTAGTACAAGCATCTACATGTACTAATCAGTTATTGTTTAAAAATATTGTTTTGAGTCTGAATGTATACCTGAGAGGAACATTCTGTCTTACAATCCGATTTTAAACACCTATGTATTTAAAATAATGACATAAATTGTGTACTAAATTATATTGGTCATATGAAGAAGCTTGTTGGATCGTTTTCTTACATTTTATCTTGAGTGTTCTCATTTTTTTTTTCTTTAAAGCATAAATACTAACAACAATAAACACTGAACGAATTTGTACTAAAAATAGAAAAGTACTAAAATGTATTACCATTACCGATCAAACAAATACTTTCACTTTCATAAATTCACTAGATTAAGATTTCGAATAAGATAATAAGAAATGAAATGAAATGCAAAATGCAAAATGATGGAATGCTCTATCTAACATTATATCAATGTATAATACCTCAGTAAGCTTACGATGAAATGTGAATACTTTTAACTGCCATAAAGGCGATTATGCTCTACATTTACCATCTTTTGCAAAAGAAAAGCTATTTGTGTTTAAATTACAATTCTTTCTGGAGGGGCCAAGCTTTTTATCTCAGTGCAGGACACGGCAGAAAAGGGGGGACGTACATTAAATTGGAGAAAATTTTCCAAGGAGCATCTTCCTCTGTCATTTTATTTTTCTTCCTTTTTGGTATATTCCAAGGCAACAAAATCGCAAAAGAAGATTAGTTGTTTTACATTCATTTAGTGCCTTCTCTGTTGTATACCATCCAAGACTGGCATTTTGTACATAAAATACCACAACATAGCAGTGATTGGAATGAAGATGACAGAGGACAAGAGAGAAATTCACATAGATTACATCCTTCTGGTGAGGAATTTGTTACGCTCGAGGACATTGGAAGAAAAGTAGAGTATTGTGAAATGTCTCAGAAAAGATAAAATGGAGAGAATTTCTCTTTCTTCTCTCCATACCATCCCCCTACGGTCATCAGAATCACCTGAATCTGGAGGGATTGGAAATGGGGTGAATTTTCTTGTTATAGAGTCTGCTGCATCTCCAGGAAAATCCCTCCAAAAGCCAGGCAGGATTATATCTAATTTCCCTGAAGAGATTTTTACCATATTTCACACACAATGTCCCTGAGACATCTAAGCTACTTGGTCCCCGGAACAGCTTGGTCCACGAAACCACAAGAAAATAAATGATGAAGCCCTCATGGTCAATGATGGATAATTCGGGTGCATCCAAGTTGAGAAAAGGGATTTAATAATTAATAGTTGGTTGTTTAACACTCCCTTTTCACAACAATTTTCATACCCCTGGCATATCATCCACCATATATCAACCCAAACGCCTCTTGGGACATCCTCATCCACTTCCTGTCTTTGATAAATAATCTTGCAAAAGACACCAACGAGAGGGGTTGAAACTAAATGTCCTCAGATTATGTGAAAATTAATTGAGTTTATGTGCCAAGATGGAAAATTATAGGGTGGCATTTTGGTGTCTTATTCACCATACTCTCTGTTTATCGATAAATTGAAGGGTATCTGGGTTTACATTCTAAGAGACAGGGCAATTTTGTACAATTACGCTAAATAGTTCCCTAAACACCCCTCATGAATCTCCTCACACCGAGAATTCAACACTAATTCAAGGATATTTCACGCAGAATTTCTGTTATGAATTCTCCGTTGAGAATTGTAATTTCAAACTCGAAACAGCCTACGAAGGCAATTGGGAAGAGAATATTGTAATTAATTAATATATTAGTCTGGTTTTCCCTATTTGTATATTAATTAGGATTATAGGCCAAACGATAGTAGATACTGCCTTAGAGTTTTCGATGACCCCCTCTCAGTATTCTCTAGACTAGAGGTATTTTGTTGTCCTGGGCCCTGGGAAATCTGATTATCCACTACCCAAGTCCCAGATCACGGAGCCCGATGTTTCTCTCCTCGTGGCTTTCCTAAGACTGACTTCTCTCTCTCTCTCCATGAATATACTCTGTTGCTGTACCTTTCTAGACAGGGAAAGTGACGCACGACTTTCAAATTACGACCGTTGTAATCTTGATAACGGAAGATACTTCTACAATTTTTCGCCTCTCGCTCACCATTCATCTCCACCAAAATCATGTGTTTTTATTATTTCGAGAAAGCTTTTCCAAAAATGTCTGTCTTTTCGAATATGTTTAAGAAGTACCGGACGGGTGATTTTGCACCCTTACTTTTCATAAGATGTCCTTTAATTCTAGAACTTAAGGATGATCTAAAAACCATAAAGGCACTTGAGCATGCTCTAAAGAGCTTACAAAAACCTGGGATGCAAAGTCACTCGCATCTACGGTAGTCAACATTTCGCTTATATCGCTCGTTCGAATACATCTCGTTACGGGAGACCCGGGCAGATTCATCCCAAAATGAAAAATGTTTGATATTTAAAAAACTATTAAATATTTCAATGAATAGGTAGAGATCTGTTTACTCCGAATAGTAGTCTTTCCAATACTTCTTTTAAGCCTAATACAACCCCTGGCTAATTCTGCCCCAGTCTATTTTGCAGTAAAAGGAATATCTCTCAAAACAAGAAGTCTTAGATCCTTGACACACTTAGGATTTAAGCCGAGAGACGACTTAGTGGAAAATCATAGAAAAGTGGTTTAACCATTATTTCAAATATAATTACGCTAAGCCGTCTCTCGGCTAATCTTCAAGTCTGTGAAGGCCCTTACGAAAATTTTTGTGAAAGTGTCATCTCAACATTTTTTACGTTTTTTACTTTAAAATTCGTGTTCATTTTGAAGAAGGAAGACATGGGACAAAATGTACGTGAGATGATCTACGTGATAAAAAACTAACCAGTAGGGAAATTCTGTAACAGTATGACAATATCATATGACAAATTTTCATAGTAAATTCTTAAATAGAACAACATTAAAGCCCAGTGAGCATCTAATGGGCATTGTAAAGCAGCTCTGTGAAACTCTAACTAACAGATATGAGTCGAATTGTTAATTAATTCTTCCGAATTAATCACATGAACAATTCTAAATTTGTCATATGACATTGTCATACTGTTTAGGAATCCCCCACAAGATCCAGGACAATATTCTGCGGAAGTCCTCGTAAAAATATTTTTTTCATTTTGAAAAAATACGATTTTAATCACTTCTGACTTGAAAAATTAACCGACACATTTAGTTTTATATCAAAATGATACTTTCCAAACAATTTGATAAAAGATTTAATTTTTGAAACGAAATTTGACAGTTACTGCATCTGTACGTTCCAAGTGTCTTTTAATTGAGATTGTTTTCTGGGACATATTGCTGGTGTAGTTCTGGATAATAAGATAAATGTTTGTGGGAGTTCCTTTGTAAAATCTGACGAGAGAACTGTCAAAACTTACTTCAAATTTTGACATAAATAGCTTCTAAACTCGAGAATTTTAACGCGAATTACATACAGATAAACGAATGAATTCCACCAAAATAGTACCTTTTGAAAGTCTTCATCAAAATGATACATCATTTCATAATCAGTTTGAAAGAAAATTTAATATTTGAAACGAAATATGATAGTTCGCTCAACCCTACTTTCCAACTGTCATTCGATTGAGATTGTTTTTGAACGAAAATTTGTCGTTTCTCTGCCGGAAAAATAAGAAAAGTATTTGTAGTAATTTCTAAAAAAAAATGTGACGAGAAAACTGTCTAAATTCATCTTATAGTTTATCATCTGTTGAGGACACCAGAGCAGAATTAGCCAGCAAATCTTTTTTTTCTTTAACGTTAATTTGTAAGAAGCATGATCGGAACAGACTGATCAAGGAAGGGAGTTCATTATCCTAAATATACAGTAGAGTTCCTCAAATTTGAACATTTGGGGGGTTTAGATGACATTTCTCAGTCCTCAAATTTGACCAATATTTTCAAAAACGTAACGGAATTCATGTGAAATGCACATTTCCTAAAATAAGATAAATAACTTTGGAGAATACAGTGGGTGTCAATAGTTTGTTGCCTAATGCATGTTTGAGAAATCAAGTGAAAAAAATTATAGAAAAAAATACTTTTACAAATTTTGCTTCTTGCAGATGAGTTCCCTGTAGTCCGTAGATATTATTTATATTTTTCAAAAAAAATAATTAATTTTATTTCATATCAAAAATAATTGTTTTCCAAAAGTTGGTCATTTTTGAAAAGTCAAAAGTTTGTTGCCTCATTTAAAAAACTAATTCAAAATGGTCAAAACATGCAATCAACTTAATGTAAACCGGTTACATTTTGAGTTTGTGTCATTTGAGAGGCAAATGGTGGATTTGTACATTTTTAAAGTTGTCAATGGTAAATATATGTATATAAAAGTGATTATAGAAAACAAGAAATAATCTGTTTTTTGATCATTTATAATTTAAGTTAAAAATGGCACATTACAAAAAGTTAAAAGGTGGGAAATCGTCCAGAGATACTACCGGAATGAATCTGCATCGTTAATTGCCAAATTTTATAGAAAATTACCAAAGGTTAAACATAAAATATTCAAATATTATATTAATGAGGTTCGAGTACATCTGAAAAACGCTACTGGCAGACCTAGGATATCGACTCAGAGGGGTGATAACAGCATTGCAAGTATCTCTGACAGTGACCCAATGATGTCTGCTTCATAAATTAAAAGATAGTTGGTTACTGAAGGAACACAGGTCCCTACAGTTACAAAAACGATCTCATATTGAAAGAAAATGGTAAGAATGTTTGGGTGGCGCTCAATATTCCATTCGTTAGCTAGTTTTATCTGGATAAAATATTGTAGTTTTACTTGTTTAACATGTTTCAAGTAAATTTACAACTTTTTATTCAGATTGGTCTTGCTTACCAATGGAATATTGAGAGCCACCCAAACATTCTTACCATTTTCTTTCAATATGAGATCGTTTTTGTAACTGTAGGGACCTGTGTTCCTTCAGTAACCAACTATCTTTTAATATATGAAGCAGACATCATTGGGTCACTATCAGAGATACTTACAATGCTGTTATCACCCCTCTGAGTCGATATCCTAGGTCTGCCAGTAACGTTTTTCAGATGTACTCGTACTTCATTAATATAATATTTGAATATTTTATGAAAAACCTTTAGTGATTTTCTATAAAATTTGGCAATTAACGACGCAGATTCATTCCAGTAGTATCTCTGGATGATTTCCCACCTTTTAACTCCGTCTAACATGCCATTTTAACCTAATTTATGAATTATCAAAAAACAGATTATTTCTTGTTATTTATTATCACTTTTAAACACGTGTATTTATCATATACAACTTTAGAAATGTCCAAACGCCACCATTGGCCTCTCAAATGACATAAACTCAAAATATGGTCGGTTTATTTTAAGTTAGTTGCATGTTTTTGACCCTTTTGAGTAACTTTTCAAATGAGGCAACAAACTTTTGATTTTTCAAAAATGAACAACTTTTGTAAAATAATAATTTTTTATATGAAATAAAATGCAATAATTTTTTCGAAATATATAAATAAGATCTACGGATAACAGGCTACTAATTTGCAAAAAGAAAAATTTTAAAAAGTAATTTTTTCTATCATTTTTTGCACCTGGTTTCCCGAACATACATGAGGCAACAAACTTTTGACACCCACTGTATATCAATGTAATTTGTTGTGAAATATATGGAATTTGTTGCGAAAGTTAATATAATACGATAGTAATGAGGAAACACTAGAGGAAAATAGTTCTAATTCACTCTGCATGCAAAACCTTCTTCACATATCGTCAAATTTTACATTTTGAACTCAACCGTCGCGCCGTTCAAATTTGAGGAGTTCCAATTTGAGGAACTTGACTGTAATATAGTTTGTTCAATATTCTTTCTAAGGAAAACTATAACAGCCCATAGTCTAATTCTACCCCTGACAAATTTTGCTCCGGCTTCCCTTAATGTTTAGTATACTATAGGGTTTTAACGGACTTGCGTATGCATAAATAAATGAATTGCATCAAAATGCTTCCTTTTGAAGCACTTTTCATCAAAATAATATTGAAATATTTTTTTTTACAAACTATTCCAATCTGTAGAAAATTTACTTGAATATGATATAAATATTAATTTTAAATATTTATTTTGCATTTAAATATTTCTGCTGCACGGTATGCATATTGAACTCCATTTTCGGTCATTTCTTCTAAGTTTCCAAAATTTTTCGAAAGTCTTCGAAATTTTCTACGAGTATTAAAATTTTTCAGGTGTATATAGCTGTTACGCGCAGTTTCGTTCAGTTCAGAAAATGTACATAATCCTAAGACCCCGTGTATATTAGGTGAGATTCTTAACAATCTCACCTACTATAATCCTAACAAAATTTCATGTCGTCCGATCGAGCTGAAACTTGGCCAAAACGTGTTTCAGCACTTCCTGATCACGAATATATATGTGGCTAATTTACGTTCCCGGCCGGCCGGCCGGCCGCTCTTTGGAGCTTAATAGCTCCTAAACTAAAAAAGATATCGACTTGCGGTTTTCGGCAAAGGTTATATATCGGGTGAAAATTGCAACTTGGTGCATAGACCCCCCACCCCCCACCCCTCCATCCGCCATTTTGAAGACCCCCCTTTTTTTGTTTTCTCAATAGCTCCGCCCCTATGGCATTCAGCGGACTCAAATTTTAGTATGTTATAGCTGGGCCTTAGAGCTTTCCATCAATACCAAACTTAAGGTCCCCCGACCCCCCTGACCCGAGCTATAAGGGTCCAAAAAAAATTTCTTAAAATGGCCATTACTCCGGTTCTAATTATCAGAATTTATAAAGTGAGGGCTTTTTGGAAAGCTCTCGTGAAATGCCACTTCTCCTTCTAACATTGCAAGTTCATAAAACCACCGCTAGGGGCGCTTTTTTTAAAAAGAAAATTTTTAAATCTTAAAAGTTAAATAACTCAAAAATTCCATTGTGCATCGGGCTGAAAATTTAGTATGTTGTAGCCGTTGATTATACCTATCAAACAAAAAAACCTTAAGTCGATCTAAAACCCCTGACCCGAGCTATAAGGGGTCAAAGTTCGAACATTGACCGGCCTCTATCTCCGGTTCTAATTAACATAGCGACCTAAATTTTACCTTTTTGGTTTCGTCTCGATGAGCACTTTCAGATGGAAGTTCAAAAAGTCACCACAGGTGGCGCTGTGATAGCGTCAAAATTCATCGAAATTCAAAGTCACTTTTCTCAAAAACGGCATTGTGCAAGTTAATGAAATTTTAGTATGTTGTAGTACAGTCTAGGACGTTTCCAAAATGGTGCGTATGCGCGCTGTGGTTTCAATAGAACCGGAGATATGAGAGGTCAAAGTTCACAAAATTCAAAAAATCATATCTCCGGTTCTATGTGACCGATTTTGATGAATGAGGGCTTAAACGAAAGATCTCACCAAATGCTACAACTTTCTAGAATATTTGAACTTCGTGGGACCAACACCAGGGGCGCCACAGTAGAAAAACCAATTTCAATATCACATAACCTCAATTATCTCGACTGTCGCTGAACCGATTTTGATGATTACTTCAACATAATTGTAGAGCACATTTGTCTCTACATTTCGTCCATACATCATTTTCCACTCAGACTACGCTATCACTTCGATTTTGCCGTTTAAGTGTGAAAAAATTGATTTTTCCAATAATAACGCTTTGAAATCACTCAGATGCCAATTTGACTTCCTCTACTCCACCAAGACACTTAAAATAGGGTTTTAAATGGAAAGTCCCACAAAATACAACAATTCTTTGAAATAGTTGAAGCTCAACAAATGACTACTTGGGACACTCTGGATGAAAAAACGAGTTAAGAAACAAAAAACCTCGCTTATCTTGGCTTCTGAGTAATCGATGAGATCATGTTCTATGGGAAAATTATAGAGAACATTCTGGTCTACATTTCACCCATATATCACTTTTCTGCCAGTTCATCCAAATCCTTGATATTTTGGTTTAAATACAAAATTTGTATAGTTTCACGAATTTGATTCAAGATAACTGAATGGCGTCTCCCAACTTCAGCTCCAAATCGAATTTGCATGCACTCCGAGTTAGCTCACGTTAAGAATCTCACCTACATAAGCCGGTTAGGATTATCTGTCCCTTTATTCTTTTTTTTTAATGATTTTCCCTTCGTGAACTATTTCTTCTAACAATTTTGCAAGGTTTTCAAACTAAACTGCAATTACCCAGAATAGGATTTTATCTGAGACACACGGGGGGAACCACAAGAAGATTTCATTTCAGAAACAAACCATTATGTGTAATTTTTCAAGTAATTTGTGCATAGAACAATTATAGTACACCAAAATATGCTGAAGCACCCTTCATCGCTATCCTCCCGGGAATGAGTACCATTGCCCTATTCCAAGAAGACTACGAATCCTCGCTTTACAGGTGAAGACCGACTGACGAACCGATTCGATTGTGTCTTCGGAATAACTCGGTGAAAAATCATAGCCCTATCTACCGGAACTATAGCGATATCGTAACTGGAGATTAGCCACCGTTATAGCACCCCTTCAGAGTCACTAACCACCCCAGCTGAACAGTGATTGGTACAGTTGACTTTGAAAACCCTTCCTCAGGACGGGCTTTCTCCCTCCAACTCCTCTAGGCTCAGCAGTTCTACTACACAGTGAAGTGTATTTTGAAACCCTCCAATTTCAGTGAACTCAAAAACCTGATATAGGGGAAACTTGGGCACTACCAAACACGGGGTAACACCAAACACTTCAGAGGACAAGACTTATAGAAATTTATAGGCATCTCTGTTTATCCATTGAAGAAATGGTCGAGATAGTCCAAGTGGTTTGGAAATAGAAATTAGTGTTTTGTGCTAGCCCATGTAAGGTGGTGCCCCAGTTTTCCCTATTTTGTATATTAGCCAACACTAACTAAGAGAAATCCGAAAAAGTCAAAATAACATTCCGAAAATGTTAATTTTACCCTGCACTATTGATCCGAAAACGGTGTAAATATTACCCTTTTTAGGTGTATTATGAGTTAAAGTTACCGTTCTTTCATGTTGATTTTACCCTTAAAAGGTGTAAAATTAACATTAAAAAATGTTGATATGTTTTTACAACCAAAAAGTGTTAAAGTTATGACGAAAAAAAGTTAATCGCAGCCTCTTTTTTCTCAGTGAAATCATTCTCAGGAGAGTTATAGCAAACGTTAAGAGATTTTATCCCAGAAAAGAGTGACTACGTTAAATTTTCCAAAGCGACTTCATTGAATCCACCATACTTTCTATTTTAGCCGAGACACTCTTAGGAGTATTAGAGCATATTAGAAAGAGATTTTATCTTAGAAACGAACTAGCGAATATCACCCAAGACTCATTTATGCCTAGCATAGTAGGAAGCATTTGGAAATATTGTGGGTTTGTGTCAATGCAGAATGCGAGTATGCTGCTCGGTTTTCAAACTTCGTGCTCCTTCATTCATTTAAATCTTACAGCCACTTAGGTGTACGGAAAAAGCCCCCAAAATTATTATTTTAATTACAGAGACGGTATGACTGAGACAAACGCTATGAGGTTGAGAAAATTACCCCTGAAAAGTGAATATTCTCAGCAGAAATGTTTCTAGCAGCCCCATCAGCCCCATAGGGGGATGGAATGATACACCTCACGTGACAAACCCCACAATTTAGCCGTGTGAGAAGTGTGAACAAAACACCTTTCTCGGTTCCGTGCCACAAAATAAATTAGTGTACCCTACAAGACACCGAAACAATCCTCAAACTTAAAAGTTTGAACAAGGTTTTTGGGAGTTTATGGTGCTCTCTCTTTCTTGTGGAAAGTGTTTGAATTGCCACTTGGCCTTGCCACTTTCACCTCAGAAAATTTTCTCTCTCAATAGTACCCACTGGAGGTGCTTCACCTGCAACTCCTACGCCAAAAAAGGAAAATTAATAAATTGCTGACGATGCAGATGGGAGAATGTTTATGGGGGAATTTTCTCTGTGAGTTAATTAGTGATAAAACCATTTTCATTGTCAATTTATTTGGCTCTTGGTGACAATTCTGTATTTTCTCCTCTGTAAGTTTCAAGTCTTTTGATTAATTCTCACCAATCTATTTTTGGCAATTTTCACATCATCTTCCCCCTTTGAAATAAATAGGCTCCAGAATTTCAGCTCATAGTAAACTTTTGACTCTATCAAATTCACTCACTTCAGCGCGTTTCTGGCTTCACCAAAATTTTGGTACTTTTCGGAGGAGTACAAAAGGGTGAGAAAGTGAGCACAATAATACGTCTTGATTATTACAAATTATCATCATGTTCCCATCCACAGCTCTTAGACAAAATTATTGTTGCGCGTCAATGGGGGTGCCTGGTGGATTTGAAGGCGGCCACCCCCATCCCCCTCCCAAAAACCATAGCAACAGTTTGGCAGTTGTGCTCCTCTTCATCCACTACCAAAATCTAATTACGAGTCCACAAGAGAATCCGTGGTGATGGGAAATGTGCCAGAGAATCGTATCATTGACACCAAAGGATGTTCATTGACAAGCGGTGGTGTACACTACACCAAATATACCACTATACAATACAAATGAGGTTGTCGAATAGCAAGTCCAGGAAATTATAATAATTTTGAGAGTCCTGGTACAATTATTATACTATTTAATCGACTTGGGTTCGTGTTACAACATATGATAGGGGTCGAATTCTTTATGTTTGTGAGAATTGTCATGGGGTGAATTCAATAGGCAAATGATAATTGAGACGCTCAGAGCAGAAGTGGACTGTTTTAATAGGGAAACGCAATCAAAGAATTGTTAGTGAAAACAGTCGAAATATAAAACACAACTGTAACGATCTTGTATTGCTAATGTACATTTGCGAGAATCATAGGATGAATTCAGTAGTCAAATGACACTTATCACGAGAACAAATTTAGTGAGAATTGCTGAGAATATTCATAAGAAGAACACAGAGTTATATAGCGACTTAGTATTATGTAGTGCAATTCATTTTGAGACAATTATCATGAGGTGAATTCAGTAGTCAAAAAACAATTATCAAGAGAACTAATTTAGTGAGAATAGTTACAAGTTGGAACACATCTATAGCGATCTTGTAATGCTAATCTATTTGTGAGAATTGTCATAGGGTGAATTCTGTAGACAAATGACAATTGTCAAGAGAACAAATTCAGTGGAAATTGGTAAGAATATTCATCAGCAGAACACACAAATACAGCGAATTTGTATTATGCAGTACAATTCATTTTGAGAGAATTGTCATGGGATGAATTCAGTAGACAAATGACAATTGTCATGACGACAAATTTAGTGAGAATAGTCATAAGTTGAAACACATCTGTAGCGATTTTGTACTATGTTAATTTATTTTTGGGAATTGTCATGCGGTTAACTCAGTAGTAAAATGACAATTGTCACGAGAACAAATTCAGTGAGAATAGTCATAAGCTCAAGCACAACTATAGCAAGATTAAACAAGTGGTTTTTTATTATGCAACGCTGTTTATTTTGAGGTTAAATAAGACAGCTTACACTTATTGTCTCAGTTCAGTCCTTTGTACTAATATAGGGTTCAATTATCAAAATTATGATATGACAATTCTCATCAAGGGGTAACTGATAGCAACGTGGTTCGATTTCGTAGATTCTGAAAAAAAAACTTCCCGAGCATTTCTCAATTAATTTGCCAATTCTTTCAATTTCTTGTAGTGTATCAGCCCTCTCACCCCCTATTCATTTTGATGTTCTTTTTCCATCTTTTAGTAACGTAATTCAGAGATCTAAGTTGTATCAGCGAATACAGTAGACTCTCTCAAATTCGGGCATTAGGGACCGAAATGTCACCTGAATTAAAGAGAAATTCGTGCAACAAACTTTTTGAAATGCAACGATTTTTTATGCATCTGTATGCACGTATTAAGTTTACATACTCATATATAATGTAAATTGCATGAAAATCCCCTAACGATGCAAATTACATTAAAACTAAGATAAACCATGGCAAATTTAAGGATATTTGCTTCATTCGATGATCATAATTAAACTTGAAAAATGTCAATAAAGTTTTTTCAAATTTAACTGCCGCCCGAATTAAAAAGTCGCCCTATGTTTAAAGAGCCGAATTAGCGAGAGTCTACTGTGTGTGTCGTAAGACAAAGATGATTCCCTTACTTTGTGAGCTCTTTATGTATATTCAACGTAAACTTATGCCAATAAATTTTACTCTCTAGTGTAGACGTGTAAAGATGGGTTTTGCGGACAGGGCTGGAACCGCTGTGGTACACGCCGGATCTCAATCACGATCGGCACTATTCTGCCGAGTCGCACAGAGGCTTCCCACCTGTGCGAACTTGTTTTCCACAGTAGCACAGCCACTCGATATAGAGATGAAAGGGATTATTAGAGGGAAAACGGGATCCTTATCTACTCTCAGGTCGAATAGGGGAAAGGTGGGGAAAAGTTTCGTGATGATGGTGCCACACTAGCCACTGAGGAAGGCGTGCAGTACGCCGAAAGCTATGGGAAACTGAGAAGATTTTTTCTCTGAGTTGAAAATTATCCTCCACTAACGCTTGCGGAAGGGACACTCGTGCCTTGCCTTCATGTTTCTCAAGAAGTTCTCGTAAGAATTTTGATATCTTTTGCGGGGAATTATGAGTGTTCTCAAGCGGTCCTAGTAATATCTAATCAAGGATTCCTAAAGATTCCAATAGCTTTCTTGGATTCTCTGACCAGATGGTTTCAAATTATGTTTGACTCGCATAAGAATGTGGAATCCGCTTTAAGAATGGAATACTAACATTCTGTTCTTTAAAAATATTTGTTTTCCTAGGACCCACGAAACCAATTATCCATTTCTCAGGGCCCAGGAGACAGAACTCGAAACCCCTCTGTGTCCTCGATCGAACCAACCAGACTTACTCTTCGTATAAAAGTAAAATTTTCATAACTTAAGTGATCTACTCACTTGCTCTTAGTTAGAGCCCTTCTTATACCTATTATAACCTACGGTGCGGAGCTATTTTTTGCAGCTGACTGTGAAACAATAAGGCGTCTGTCTGTGACCTTTCACAATTGTGTTAGGTATGTGTGCGGTCTTGGTCCCCGCGACCATATCTCTGACCACCGCAACATCCTGGTGGGCTGTGATCTCCCATCACTCCTCCGTCAGAGAGCGGTTTCTTTTCTTTTTCGCCTGATAATTTCTGGAAGCCCGCGTTACTTGGTCTCACTTTTGATTCCTGGGGCCTCGGCCAGGGTGCGGGGACTCTTGGTGCCGAGGGCTCGCTCGAACCAGCTTTCGCGGACAATATTTGTTGATGGGGTAGTTCTTTTCAACTCCCTTCCCTCTCATGCCAGAACTTCTCTGATTGGCATTGCAAGATACTACCAGTCGGGTTCAACCTAACTGCAGTCTTTTTTTCTCTCTTTTGATTTTTTTTTGTTTAGATTTAACTTCAGTCTCTTTCTTTTTTTCTTGTATTTCCTTTGTGTTCTGTTGTCTTACTTTTTTTTCTCTTTTCCTTCAATCAAACAATGTAAGAGGGGCGGACCCTATCTGTTTGGATTAAATATACTTAATATATAATATAATTATAATAATATCTAATTAAAGGATTCCATATAACGATACCTTAAAAGTTCTACGAATTCGATCATTTACAAGAAAAAACACTTAAGCGTATAGTTCGGGAGAGAAATTCATAACAAAAATTATCTAAGTAGAACACATTGTCAAGAGTGATCCTTTGAGATCCAGATACTAACAAGAATGCCATTAAGACCACAAAGGCAAGTATCTGTTGGGGCTTCCATTAAAGCACATTATCTTTTACTTTAGTTTCAGAGATATCATCTCAATGTGAGATATTCCTTCCGCACATATTATGCCATAATTTATAAAGAAGAAGATCCTTCCCATAATATTACGTACCTTCAGGACTCTTGCTCAACAGAGACGGAAAAACTCATAATCACAAAATTGGTCAGAAAAATGATCATTTCACAAAGCTATTTTAATAAATTTGAAAGTATCGCTTGGTGATGCCAATGTGTTCTTTCAAAATTATCAAAGCAATCAACAAGGAAAGGATCAGTAAACGTTTAAATTAAAGCTTTTAATTTTGTATTTTTTTTACTTCTTGTATATCATCGGTTGGATCACCAACTCTGCTAATTGCACTTCCTTTTTGTCTGTATTCGTTGTAAATGACGTATTGCTGCGTGGCGTTCGAAACGAATGCAGACACAAAGGACACACAGCAAATGCAGTTAGCACAGTTACTGATCCAACCGACGATATGTGGTGTACCCTAGTCTCCGGCGAGTGGCCTTCAAAGTTAAAGCCACTTTCTTACAAATGCGTATGGGAATTTTTCTGCACTCGTGATCGTTATACTAAATATTTAAAAAGTGAGAAGTTTTTCCGTATTATAAGATACCTTTCCGTGGAGGGATAAATATACTAAATTTTTGTTTAAATAAATTTTTTCCTTGGAGTACTGTGAGCTGAGTCTGAGATCAATTTAGGAATTGGCTTCAAATAACTCCATATAAAAAAGCCAACTTGCCAGGCGCTTGGGTGTACCCGTTAATTTCCGATCACCTCATCCCTTGGTACCTTTATGGCAATTTTTCTTTCATCTATAATGAGTTTTATTGGCGATTTCCCAAAGAGATATAATGTGATTCCTTAAAGTTAAAAACTCACAACCTTTTCTATTTAAAAATTATTTTTGTATAAGTTTTTTCTACCTCCTCTAAACCTTCTCAAGAGCTGCAAAATTAGATTAAATAGCACTCAGACTGTTGCCGATATTTTTTGCCCGCTCGCAATCTCGAAAAAGCAGCAATAATTGGGAATTTTCATGAGTCTTCTGCCAATTTTCCGAGAGCACAAAAAAGGATGACACACCTTGAGAGGGATTTAATTGGAAATTTTCTGATAACATCATCCCTTTTGGATAAGTTGTAGGGGATGTACCTTTGTATGAATGGACAATTGAAATTAAATTTTTAGATACAATTTCAATCAATAGTTCTTCTTTTGTGTGAAGTAGCGAAATGCACAAAAAAAAGCTGGACGTAAAGGAGATCTTTCTATTTTTTTTTTGATTTGTACCGAAAGGAAAATGAGGGTGTAGAAGGTGAAAAATGTAAATTAAATTCCGACTCTATATCAAATGGATTCCGCTTCGATTACCCTTACCCGTATACCGCCCCAAAGTTCCACGATGGACACATATATTTCTCATTTTACTACCCATTCGACTATTTGAGACGTGACACATCTCTACGTCTTTTCTTTTTCCCATCTAGGAAATTGCATCGGGGTTGTGTCTGCAAATCCCCCTTCAATACCCCCTTTTTTCTGCTTGTCCAATGCTTGCCCCATACTTTCGCACGTTGTAGGAGTATGTGGAGCTCTTTTGACAATTGTTTTCATTTGAAGTTTTTAACAGAAACACTTAAAGGACCAAAATGTTCAGATTAGAGGTTTAGTCCAGTTCCCGAAGACCTGAAAATCTGAGACAGCGAGCAATTTTATCGCTTTTTGAGAACCTATTAGATCTTTCATGTTTAATAGTCCAATGCTAAATTAAATTTTGCCAAAAAATTGTGATTGGTAAGAAATTAGAGCAGTTAAGCCATATGGCTAAGCCTTAGGTCTGAAGCAGGCCTAAGAAATTATCCTTTCAAACTGAACACGCTCAGTAAATAGGAAGTCAATGAAACGTCAATAAAATGTCAATAAAATTACCTCAAGTAGAAGTAATTGTCTTGGTAACTATACTAACATTAATCTCACTTAATTGTTGATTAGTCACTGACATTAGAATTTAAAAGCGTTTCCTTGAAATCGAACCATAAATGATTTCGGTTTGATATTAATGGTCAAAGGGGCATGCACGGTACCTTCGGACGTCTCAAGCTTCAAACAACTTAATTTTTCAACATATATAATTTTTTATGAATTTGACCCATCATAATACCTAGTCCAATGCCTCATATTTCCTTAAAAAAAATCTATGGCTAAAATCCATTAGGGACATAGAAAAAGTTGAGTTGTCCGAAGCTTGAGTCGTTCGAAGGTAGAGTATCTTCCCTTAGAAGTATTTCAATTCCATAAGTAGGGGTATTTCTTACGTAATTTATAGCCTAGCCAGTTACTTGGGTAAAAATTATTTAAAAAATTAAATTTTATTTAATTTTAATGATTAGAAATTCAAAAATTAACGTTTAATCTGTTGAAACAATACCAATTTTTGTCTTTTACTGTTGGAACTTAAAGAGAAAGCAATATATATAATATGCATTTTTCGGATTTCCTCGATCTAGAGCTTAAACGCTGAATGATATCAACTTCCGATTCTCGGTGACCCCTAACAAAAAAGACATTATATCCAGATCGTTTTCCCTGCCCCCATACTTCGCCTCCAAAACCATGTTCTTTGGTTTATTTATCGGCCCTACGTACCTATTACCGAACAAAATTTTGACATCGAATTTGCAAAGGTCAAAGTTTAACTACTCTAGAAAGCCCATTTTTCAAACGATTTTCATAAATTTGGGTTTTTTTTGGAATGGTCTTGAAGTTTCCATATCGGATGCAACAATCCCAATTGATAGGGGAGACTGGGACAAAATGAGTCAGTAAATATTGGGCATAATTCACAAAAAAAATGTTAGTATCAGAGGGGCAATTCACGAAATAACCAGTCAAAATTGACTGGGTAGCGAATATGGCGGAGACATATTTGGTGTGGCGAAAAGGGAAATAACCCTAATTAATGCATTTTTCAGTCAGTCTTTATTCGCCGAAAAGTAGGCAAAACGCAATTGACAGGTAATTTATGGCGCGTATTTAAAATTGGGAGTCGTTATAATATTTTAAAAATTTGAAGAAGCATTCTAATTCTAATTTAAATATCAATATAATTTATATTTTGGTGTAGTTTGTTGAAGTTTGAATGATGTACTTATATTGCTTCATATCAAATAAATTAAATATCGCAATATTAGAAGTATATTGTATGTAAAATTTAACAATAAACAACCTGAGACCTATAATATCTAAATAGTAATTCCTTTAATCCCTGAACTTTCCCAAAACCTATTTTTCAGAACGCATGAAGTATTTAAACTTTACAAAATTTTAAATTCCAATATTTTCTTATTATTGTTGTGTCTGGGTATCTTTACTTAAATGAAATAATGCAAATAAATAACTTTTTCATAAGATTTTGGTAAAAAAATCGTACCCTCCAGTCTCGAGTTGGAGGGTGAAATTATCTGGGTACGTCCCGAAATTCCAGCACGTACAAGACCCAAAACCTTGTACACCCTTCATTTTTAGCGAGGAGATGCACCTTTTCACAGAATGGCGAAATTCGCCTCACAGAAAACAGACAGTAACCAGTCAAAATTTTGACTGGTTAATTTCGTGAATTGCCCCTCAGGTTAATAAATCTTTTAAAGAATAGGAAAAAAACTTCGGAAAAATTGTAGTTTCCTCAATATTTCTTGTAAGGCAAGCTATAACATTCCAATATCTAATACCATCCGTGACTCATTTTGCCCCAGTCTCCCCTATCGAATCAGTGAAGTACTCGTAGTTGGTTTATTATGCTTTAATTATTTATCCAAAAGTTTGTTACCGGCTAGGGGTCAAACGATAAGAGATAACTACCGTCCGTCTTCCATGACCCCCCCCCATAAATTAATAATATCTTCAAATGTTTTCTCCTCTTTCCCTTCACGCCACTGCGTTCCCACCAAAACCATGTTTTTTTCTGGTTTATTTCGAAATCGTCTCATGCGATTTCATTTAGGTAGCCCAGGCAAACATCTCGTCGTTAGTTCGAGCACACCTCAAAACTGAGACGCTTTAACATCTTTTATTTGTGAAGTTGCATCAGTTGCATGAAAGCACCCCTAGCGGAAATTTGTCGAATTTGTGACGTTTCGACAAGTTGTAGACAAAATATTCTTCTATCATTCCTAAATTTATAAAAAACTTATTTCAAATTTATTTATTTAAATTTCTTAATTTATGATCGCAAGTTCTTTTATTCGTCCAAAACATCCCCACATATCCCAATATGATATTGAGAATGTGTAAGTGAGTAAATTTTGCGAGAAAATGCTTGCATGAATAAACTTTGGAAGCATAAGAAGCACCATGAAAGCTTTGCACTTTTACGTTATATACAATACAACTATCTCAGACTTTTCTCTCACCCAGGAAAATCATTTTACAAGCATCTTTATCCCGTTTTCGTACAGGGAAGAAAAAAAATTGATATTGATGCATCCGAGGAAGATATTAAAATAAATTTAAGCATCTTATAAATACTCGTTTTTTTTGTCCTGGGATAGAATAGCAACTCCTCAAAATCGCTACAGATGATTTCATCTTCTCTGGCGAATTTTCTGATTTTCCATCCATCAATATCCTCTTTTATTCTTCAGCTTATAAGCTCCTCGGCACAAGCCAGTCGAAAAAAAGTCACACCAAAAGCTCTGCCATTGGTGAATTTTTCTTCTAACCGAAGATACGAATACAGTCAGCAAAAAAGGCCATGTATACCACCCAATATTCCAACTCAATAATATAAAAAGATTACGGATAATAATATTTATAGCTTATGGAGGACCATTGGATTACAGTTGTATATGAGAGGGTAACGAGAATGAACAAACCAAAAGGCCAGGATGAATAAGTTAAGAGAAATATGTAAGTCCATTTTCCTCTTTTTTTATGCAGAGAAATTTTTTTTTTATCGTAACAGTACAAAGGGATCCCTTTCATAAAATATTCAACTTAAATGCTCTAAATTTAATAATACTAAATGCGCAAAGAGTGAGTTTTTCATCTTGGAACGGAAACCTGGAAAATGGACATGAGAAATAATATTGTGGAAATCCTTTCGAGAGAAATTGCCAATTCTGCAAAATTCTCAATAAATCAAATTAAACAATAAATGGGTGCTTGAGTGATTGTGTGTCGTTAAATTTCATGTTGAACTTCTATTAGGTCGATTAGGTGGTGAACTTTCATAATTCGCTGCAATAAAAACCACAGTCACGGAAAAAAGATTAGGAACACATGAAAATTTAAGGGGAAACTGACTCAAACCAAACATAATTATTGGTTATTGGCTCATAATCGCTTCTTTGGCGTTTTTAACCACTTTACTTCAGTTCATATTCATTAGGAATTCCAGGACTTTTTCAAAAAAACCCAATATTGCTCAAATTACTTGAGAAATACACCTTCTAGAGTCTGCTAACCCATTCAGTCAATGTACTAGAAATACTTGAGATAGAATATTCATATTTTGGGATTAGTTTCGTACAGATTAATAGATGAATTTTTTGAAAAGAAAAAATTTTTATCCATTATGGGGACGCGGGGAGCCACCCTCAAACATGCGTCTTAACGGTCACTGAATTTAAATTCTGTACATTAATTCATTACAAACTCTTTTAATTTAGATAGAGTAACTATCTAAGAACACGAATTAGCCATCAAAATTCAAATCAGGAAAGAGGATTTAGATAAATTTTAAGAAATTCGACGGGATGTCAAATTTTCCGTCCGCCATTTTGAGCAAAATTTTTGCATGACTTCACGCGAAGCAAGAAAAAAATAACAAAATGTATTTCCATCTCTCTCAGGCTATTTTTTCCAAGTAATTGATGGACTAAAGTAACTAAAAATCCATTCCCGACATAAATTCTAATATCAATTGCTCTGGAATAAATCATCTAAAATCACTCAATTTGCGTATGATGTATAATACCATGGTAAGGAATGGGTTAAATTTCAATTTTAATTCAGTTTTGTCGATTTGGTGATGTATTTTCATAATTTGCTGCAATAAAAACCACAGTTACGGAAAAAAGATTAGGAACATACGTAAATTGAAGGTTAAACTAATTCAAACTGAACCTATTTATTGGTTATTGATTCTTTACCGTTTCTTTACCATTTTTAACAACTTTTCAACATTTCATACTTATTAGGGATTCCAAGACCTTTTCAACGAACCCAATCTTTCCCAAATCGGTTAAGAACTACACCCTGCAGAGTCTGTGAAACTTTCAATTTCGAAAAATCCAAGAAAAAAAACATAGATTTCAATGAGTTATATAATATGAACTGAGAGCTCAGAAAATGTGCTAATTCTGTAATTTTTAAATATTTTTGAAATGTTGCAATACCTATTGAAAATAACTTCAATAATTAGGAAAACATTCATACTTATTAAATAATTAAATGTCAAACTTATTTTCAAGTTTGAAATTACGATCTCACTACAGGTTAAATATCTATTATTTTAGGTTGTCACATCTTTTCAGAATCATGGAAATCTAATGCTTTGACAAATTACGTTCTGTTGTTTGTTTGGATTTAAATTTCTGGCACGATTAGATCTTGAACAGTTGGATATACCAACTACAGAACCCCTCCCTCCCAAATTTAGCTTTTCTTTCAGATGACTTTTTGTTTTGAACCCCTACCCTTCTGTTTACCATATGCAACCACAATTTTTCATTCATCTGGAGAACGATATATACGATTTTCTCAAAAAGTTTAAATATTAAACTCTTTTAGAAGTCATATTTATCGACCAATTTAGCCAAAAATAGTTCTATTTAAAGAATTCGGAAATCTTCAGATAAACTGAACCGATTCCAACCAGACAATTCATATATTTGCCATGTTCTTTTATTTATTTGCAAGATTAAAAAAATTAGATAATTAATGGACCTAACCTCAAAATAAGGAACATACTTTGTACATGACACTGCAGAAATGTCTAAATTATCTCTAAAATTATAATCTAACTTATAAAGCGATAATACAAAATTCGTATTTCCGTATATCATAATAGATTTTTATATTTTAATCCTATTTTCTTCATTACTTAAAAATGCACAAGCTTTTCTTCCGGTTTTTTTTCACCGCGTATGATCATCACTGCCATCTGCAGTAATTTTTCACAATTATTGACCGAAACGCTGACTATAGAATGAAGATAATTGTAGTTCCATTTTTAAATTAAAATTTACTACCCAGCGAGCACAGTTAGCTGGAAAAGGTAGCGTTTTCAGCATATTTTTTCTGAGTTGGTCAGAAAAAATGTGCTGACCGTTCAGCAGTTTTCGAACAAAAAATGCTAACTAAATATATGAAAATGGCACTGCCTGGCGAGTTTCGTATAAAGGTTATCAGAATTTAGCTGAAAATACAAATATTTTCAGCTGAATTAAAGTCCGTTAGCATTTGGTGCTCGCTGGGTATGCACAGAGTTCTTCGCTTTTCCTGTTTTACGTTTTGGCTTTAGGACTCACTCGCATTCAATATATACCTAACACAGAGCTGTCTGAGATTCAGGTGACAGCTGTCAAACACACGAAAAGGTCAAAAATCCTCCTCCTCGCATGGGTTATTATCCGTCATTTTCAGTCTATTAAGACTGTTTTTCATTAGAAGGGGAAATTTTTGACTTTCTCATGTGTTTGACAGCTGCCACCCGAATATTTAAGAGCCTATGTTATTTTTAAGCTGAAAATGACATTATGAAAGAATTCTTATGTACATTTTTGTATAGAAATCTTCTTATATAACTGACTCGATTGTCACAGTTATGAATTCGAGTCAGATCCGGTGCAAATGATTGGAGCATCTAAATAAATAATATTTCTTACAATCATTATAAATCGAATAAAAATTTGTAATCTAAATAATATACAAAATGTTAAGAACAGCCCGATCCTTTACTTATAACGTTATTTTTACGTTATTTTTGCAACATTTTATGAGAAAGAACCTGTGAATCCTAGAAAAATTCAGCAAACTTTGATTTTTAGGTTAGATTCAACTTAACCTTACGTTTCAAATCGCCGTCTTCCGTAAGATATATAAAAAAAAGTTTCTGTGCTTTTTTTCCCAACCACATTAAATTGCAACTCACAAAAGATAAGACAGTTGATAAACTATTTTTTAAAAGCGTATTAGCAAATGCCCATGGTACTGTTCAACCCCTAATGTGCTAGCATGATGCGTAAATCGTTCAATATCGCCAAAAATGTGTGTGTTGTAAAAATTGCGTGGTGGAAGGCTATTGAGAATGTCACTCATCGGAGAAATTATGGTGTGGTTTGTTAATAAAAACCACAGAAAATCTTATCGTTTTTGGCTAGATTCCTCCCTCTATAGCCCAATATCAATACGATGACACAATTTTCTTGCTTCGCCAGAAATATCGTTCAATTGATATGGGCAGTGATTGATTTTGGGTGAAAATCACTGGTGCTATTTAGGAATTTTATGCTCATCCTTCCTTGCGCGAGATTCTCACCCAGAGAAATATGTATTTCCCATTAATTTTATAATGTGCAATTTATAGGAGATTTTCCGCAATATCCTCTCTTTCTCGAGGCTTTTTCTTCCCCCCAGCAGAACGAAGGATAAATTTTTCTGCAAAGTATAGCAAGAAGTATAGTGATTTATTTCTCAGTGGTTGATTTGTGTGTGCGGTCAAGATGGAATTTTCTGGGTGGTTGGACAGACGAATTAGGGACAATATTGGAGATATTCTGTGGGTTCTATGCTGCAGGAATTTACTCAATGGTATGTTAATTAATAATTGGCTCTTCAGGTAAGTTTGTAGTGGAAGGAAATTAATATTAAATATTTACAAATACAATTTAAAGCTTAAGGTGAATTATTTTAAGTGAATGACAACGGTATTCGCATTGTGATACCTTTAGAATAGTTTTTAATGGGAAATATCATTTCGTATTACGTAAGACTTTCCAAAAAATTACGGTAAAGTAAGTTTTATTACGCTAAAGTTACCGTATTGTACCTTATCTCCACTTATCCTAACTTTATCTGAACTTTAGGAACAGCTCGACACCAGAGCGTTGCATAATATAAAAAGGAAGGTATTATGTGAGTCCATTGCATACACGATTATCCGTTACAATAACTCTAAAATTACTCATATCTGACTCAATAATTACTCATCAAATAAGGTTTCCCAGTGGCTTCTATATAGTACATAAAAATAAATAATGTTTTTTTTTTGGGCCAATCACAGAAAAATTACACTAAAATATTTTATGGCATTAAAAACTCAATGATGTACATGTGAATATTATTTTAATCTTTAATGTGATAAAATATTACACAGAAAAAAATATTTTGTAAAAATGTTCGTAAATGTTTGTGAATTCCTATGGGGGAGTTACAAAATGCTCGTGAATCGTATAACCCACAATCAAGTTCGTAAAAGTTTGTACTTTTTTCACAAACATTATTCGTAGCATTATCATTTGACGAACATTTTTTGTACTTTTACAAACATTTGTTCGTAAATGTTCGTAAGCACACAAAAAATATTCGCAAAATTTTGTCATTTGTTCCTAAATGTTCGTAAAATGTTCGACAGAAAAACAGACATTTACGAACAAATGACAAAATTTTACGAACATTTTTTGTGTGTTTACGAACATTTACGAACAAATGTTTGTAAAAGTACAAACTTTTACGAACATGTTTGTGGGTTATACAATTCACGAGAATTTCGTAACTCCCCCATTGGAATTCACAAACATTTACGGACATTTTTACAAAATATTTTTTTCTGTGTATGAAGTTAAATTCATTCCCAAGAAACAATTCATGATTATTTAGAGGGACTAGAGGTAAGACATCATATCATGAAGAGGTCATTTTGACTTATTTAAAGCTGCGTAAGCAAAATGAGTAAAATCTTACCAATTTGACATTAATCAAAATGGAAGGATGTTTAACGTCAAAGTGCTGACGTCACGGTGACCATTTATTAATATGTTCTTATAACTCAAAATAAAAGCTAGCTTATATAAGGAAGTCTTTTTTCTTGGATTTTTTTGTTTATGCATTGTTGTTTGACACATTTGAACAGGATCATCAGCGACGACAGGTGTTCCCAGGATTTATGCACATAGAAAATTTGCAAGTACGCAGGAGAATTCCTCTGGAATAAGTAAGAGAAACTCCGTAATATATGCAAAACATTTTTGTCGCCAATTTTCTGTTAGTTTTTGGTGGTAACTGTTCATAAAAAATATTTTCAAATGTACCACGTAAAAAATTGCATACACTTAAGACCATTGCAAAAATTATTTTATAAATAGTAGTTGGAAAACATGCGTAATTGTGTGTGCATAACCCCATCAGATACATAATTCCGGGACCTCGTGTATTTCGATGAGGAAATGCTAAAAACAATTTTACTGTAATATAGGATGTACAAATTTAAAATTTGTCAAAAATATAAATAAAAATTTTATTCATTTTTGCTTTCAAGGACACAAATTCAAAACTAGTATCATGAATAAAGTAAATTTTAATTCTGAATAGTTGTTTTACCTCATGATATGATTATCACGCTAGAGTCATAACTTGCTGCTTGGGTATCCAAGATTGAAACATACAAGAAAATTTTATATAGTTTGCATCATTTAAATTCATACATTCCACACGATGTGGAAATGACATAAAAATTTGCAACAGAAATACTATTTGCGCTAGAAGTAATTTTAGTTACGTAATAATTACGTTATCTTTATCGTTATATTTCCAATTTGGTAAGATACAGGTTGCGGGTTGTAGAACAATTTATTAGAAATAATTTAGGATAGATTTTGCACTGAATCATCACTCCTATCACAGTTATTATCTCAATTGAAATTTCACAAAACCACATGAATTATTTCACAAAGTTTTGCATTGTCTTCGGCATTGTTTCGACAGGTGGGTACAACGTGGTTTAAATTGAATAGTAAATAGAATGAATTCCACTTTGACTACACATTTTCCATGGATCGGTGATGAGACACATTTCTCAGCAGTGCTTCAATCTTGTGCAGAAAATGCAGCACTAAATAAATGCTTTTGTTGCAATGGCTCTGAGAGTGACTCTGTAAGCAGCATTTTTCGCAAAATGGAAAAATATTTTCTGAAGATGAATTCCTGCGGGGTGAAAAGTGTCGAATGCAATTTTCTCTCATTTACCACAACTACATGGAGTGAAAAGGGTTGTCACAAAAGACGAACTCGAAAGGCAATAGGAAGCCCTCAAGAAGAAGCTCAAGTGTTATTGAATGGGTAAGAAGTCAGTAAGTGCATTCTGCTCATTTTTTACTGTGAACTGCTCATCCTCAACCAAACGAAAAACCTAATTGCTAAACCATAGGAAAGAGGGATTTTGTGGCAAATTGATTTTGTGTTTTTGGAGAGAAAGTTCCACCAAAAAAAAACACATTCGTGAAATCAAACCCTCAATTTGTTGAATGTCTGTGCACTCTTCTAGTGTTTAATTTGTCCCTCTCTGTGTTTTATTTTCCACTTTTACCCTTTTTGAAAAACATTGCAGATGGTGTTGGATTGGCACAGGGAGACTTGGGGATGGGTTAACTGGGTAAAAACCACAGTGTATTTTTTCCCATTTATTAATTTTTGAAGTGTACGATTCGGTGCAGTTGGATTATAATTTTGACTTCCTCTTCGTTGGCTATTTGGTCATTAAAGGCCATTGTTGGTTGATTTTTTTGCACGCTGCACACATACATTTTATTTATTTTTTTGTGTAAATATTGCTCTATTTTTATTGAATATTTTTCAATTTACTCAGGAACGTAAAAACATGCTCATATGTAGCTTTTGTAATTTCTACCCCACTCTTGCTTTTTTTTTTGACGTCAGCAAAAGGCTAAATTCATTTATGAATAAATCAACACGAATGTTTATTGCAACACTGCCCAAAATTGATAAATGATCACGGGTTAAAATGGGCCAGTATTGTTTGTGTTAACTTCTCGCTGTAAAAACGATTTTCGAATAAAATTGAATTGTGAAAAGGAGTTATTTTATTGTAAGGTTATGTTTGAGCTCACTTGTCAATATTTCATTTGTTTTTACATAACCTATAAGTGTAACTTATACCTTGTTCCTGAGGAACAAAGTTTCACTCATATTATTTACTTATGAAATCAAAAGCGTATTTTGGAATGTGAGGTTATGTCAGACCTAATCTAAAATTTCAACAAAAAAATATAACGTTTTTTTCTATTTAATTGCAGTTTTTATCAGAAATTTGGCTAAATACAAATAAAACAAAATAAATTAAATCATTAGATACTTTTTTACTCCAAGTTATACTAAACGTTAAACTGAAAACATAACCCTATTTTTAATTTTAAAAATGAAAAAGTAATTTATTTTGACAGAAATTAAAACTGAATCTTTCTACCTTTTTCTAATTTTGAAAATAATGTTGGCTGCATAAATAAAAAGATTGAAAGGTTTTATCTTTAAAATTTAACAGTTTATAGACAGAAAACAAATAACTCTTTATTTAGATTTTGCGATTCAAAACGGTTTCAAGTATTCCATTTATTTTTATTTTATTGTCTTATTTAGAAATTCTTCTGTACCTTGCACGCAAAGTCAGGTGTTTTTCTACTAAAATTATATCGTAATTATTTTAAGGTTAAGCTTAACATAACCTACACTTCCCAAAGAAAATTTCTTCTTGTATATTTTGTATTTTTTTGCAAAAACGGGACCATTTATTTTTTTTTTTTAAATAAAATTACTAAGCTTTTAATTACGGTTGGAGATGAAATATTATGCATCAATTAGTTCACTTTTTGAGGTTAAGAATCGATGAATTGAGGATAGTATGGTGATATTTCATCCTGAACAGTATTTTAGATTACGTAAAATATCAGTAAGTACGCATCAGTTGCTAAATTTATTCTCAAAAGATTTTTAAAACAAAATAAAACAAAATTTAACAATGGATTTTAAAATTGAGAACTTTACAAAACATAGGAGGAGTAAGAATTGAATAATTATTGGGAAGTAAAGATTATATTACCTACATCAAGCAATTTTTGCTTTAATTTTGTTTAGAAAGTTTAGCAAGAATTTAGAATTTAATTTTGAGGTTAGAATGGCTAGAAATTGACGTTATGTTTAACTTTTTAGATTAGATCAAGATATGACCTTTTAATATTAATTGTGGAACTGCTGAGCATGTTTTCGAGGATTTATCGAAAGCGCTAAGAACAGCTCAAGTAGTCAAAACTGCTCTAGGGGAAGGTAAGCAAGGTTCGCACATGTGAGCTCCCGAACGATACGAAATTTCTCTTTGTTACGAACAACTGTTTCCGCATTTCGTAGTCAAAAATAGTTGATCATAACTGTCATCTTCAGTGCAAAAATAATCAGCCTAGCTCTTCTAGGATCATCTAATCATCACACAACTCCAACTTGAAAACCATAACCTTAATAATAGGAAGCCTTATTCAAATCCGGAGAAAGAATTTTTGTAAGTGGTGGCAAATGTTTTCAAGTTGACTGATTTTATTTCTGGCTGATCTGGGATTATTAGGCAGCTTTAGACTTTCAAGATGACATCAAAAATTCACTCAGTATTTGACATTCAAAAGGGGCAATCAAATGGCGCAGTACTTAATGACACCGTCAAATGAGGCATTGAAACTCACTTAAAATGCATAAATATAAATTAGTTACTTCAAGTTACTTACTTGTGTCTCAAAACAAATTTATTGTTTACATTTTAGTAGTCCGGAAACCCAGCTGACCGATTAGAGTTGTCACATTTGAAATTTTCACATTTCAGTCGATTTTTCGAGAATTATTTACAAGAAAAATAATAGGGGAAAGGAGTCTCCCTTCGAACGTTCATGTCTTCGAAAAATATGAGTTTTTTTCCATAAGAGACTTACACATAATTATCACATAATCATCAAACTGATGATAAGCTAAATAATATTTAATAGATATGCGTAGATCTCTTAGGAAAATAAAGGAAAATTCACATTATTCGAAGATAGTTTCACTTCAGATAGTTCAAATATTAAAAAAAAAAAGTATTTTTGAAAGCATATTTTAGTATAGTGATTGATTTCCGCAGTTTCATGAGGCTCCAGTTTAAAAATTGGTAAATAATTTTTAATTATGAATAAAAGTCATTCCAGGAAAAAATGCAAAGACGAACCTACACCACCTATCGTGCGAACCTTTCTCCTGAAAGTGAAGTTTGGAAAAATCTTCGCATTTTCAATCAATTATTTCAATCAAACCGTTGTCCTTTCTATCATTTTAATTGGAAAAAATTCTTGAAAATTGAACTCGAGAATATGTGCGAATCCGGCGAGCACCAAATGCTACCTGATTTCAATTCAGTTGACAACAGACCAGGTTTGGAACTGCTAACCAGTTATTTTCAGAACTGCTAATAAGTCAGCATATTTTTGCTGATCGACTAAGAAAAAAAAGAAGAAAAAACTGTTTTTTTAGCCAACTGTTCTCGCTGGGAACTTTGCTTAAATTCGTCTAGACGTCAAAAGGCTTGACTTCGTCATATCTGCAGCCCTTGAATATTATATCAAACTTCCTTATAAAGTAGGGGAGACTGGGGCAAAAGTCACAAATCGAAAAATTCAAAATTTAATATCTTCTAAGGTAAAAAAGATAGCGGCTCAATTTTTTTCTATAGATAGCCTCCATAGACCTTCTTCAATGTCGTAAGTTTCTTAAAATTCGAACAAGGAATTTGGAAAATAAAAAATATCGAAATTTTTAGCCCTATTTTTCAAATATTTTCCTTGCAGAAGATAACATTTATTAGCTACTTATTTTCCAAAATTGATGCATTGGTGAATATTTTCTAAATAATTTGGATTCTTTGAATACGAATCCACTACCTATTTTAGAATTTCACAAAGGTTCTTTTCTCCAGAAATCCTTTTATTAAAAATGGCCACTTGGGGTAAAAAGTAACAAAAGGTATAGAGCAAAAAGTAACAAAAAGCGAAGAAATTTCTGATGTCTCACGGCGAAAAGAAACGTCACTACCATGTCTCGCCGGTTGTTGTTTGTATTGGTCAAACGATTAGCCCTTTTTTTCAAAAATAGCTTTAAAAGCGCTTTTCTCGTTTTTTCACTTTTCTCGCAGAGAAAACGGTGTAGATGAATAAATTTTCTATGAAAATATGTCCTCCAGGTATTTTTTCAAATTTACGGATGCCCGTAATGAAGCGAATCAAAATATGATAATACCCAATGTCTGGTACTATTTGCCCCAGCATTTTTGAGAATTTTCACAAAATTACCTTTTAGAAATCGGTTCGATAAACGTATTTCCTTACAAAATAGAGGAATATTACTTTCACAAAGTTGTAGAGCGGTAAATTTCCTATAAAACTGCGCTAATTAGATGTTTTTGAAGCGCTCAAGTAGCTCGTAAAAAAATAAAATATCCGTTTTGTGACTTTTTGCCCCAGTCTCCCCTACTTTTGCGACGACTACCGCTTTTTTATATTTTTATTCTAACGGTCGTAGAGCACCCAAAAATCTGTGGTCACCGTGACGTCGTCGTTACCTTGGAATTAAACTTACTGCTATTTTGATTGTTGGCAAACTGGTCAAATTTTAGTCATGCCTCTGGTTATGTTGTGCCACTTGGGATCTTGCCCTACCTCCATGGGCTACTTCCTAATTTATTTCTCATTGCAATCAATCAGAAGTTAGAAATTTAACTATTTATTACAAAAAAAAAAATCAAAAATATCAAAAATCTTTTTAAATCTTAAAGAAAAACTCTTATCGAGTTACGTCTAACAAAACTTTGAATAGATAATCCCTTGACCAAATATGGGTAAAAGGGTTATATTTTAAAATTTCCCATTGAGCTTTTCCTCTCTGGTTTTTCTTGAGAAAACTTCCTTCATTATCATGAGATGCTTTCACTATTTTCTACAACTCCCATCAATAAAGTTAGAGTGATTTTGTGAATGGGACAAACAGAAAGTTGTGCATGAGGGATTGTTTAACCATCTCTCAAGGGCTCAAACTTTGGTATAATATGGAAAAGCTCATAAATTCCTGCTGTTAGAATGGGGAGCTATAGTAAAATTGTATTTTCAATTGAAGCCTGAGGGTATTTTACTCAGGAAAATTCCCCTCACAAAGTTGTCACAAACTTATCCATATAGCATTAACTCGTACTTGTGCCAAAAGTGCATTAAATGTAGCTAAAATGAGATAATTTTCGGTAGTGCATCAAATGTACATTATTCACGGATTTTGATGGACAATGAACTTTTCTTTGCTGTTTCCTGGATGAGTTGAGGGAGTCAGTCTTTTGGAGAAATTGAAGAAGAATCTGGTGATCTTTTTCTTTTAAATTCTTGCTTGAATGGATAAAAGTGCAGGCGTATTGAGAAAAGTTCCTTGCTAAACTATGCAAATATCCAATAAAATTTCATTAAATTGTGCTTCTGTGAGAAAAATGATGATGGGAATGGGGTTTGGGGAAATGGGGTGAAAACTGCCAATATTTGATAAATAGGAATTTTTCCGTCAGTGAGGTGGTGGATATTGAGAAGTTTTTTTTAGTGGATGGAGGAAAAAGAGCCGAGCACAGCTTTAAAGTTTCAAGATCCAAGAAAAAAAGGGAACTTTTCCTCTCCATGGAGTTCAAGCCATGGGGCTTTTTTTATACACTCTCCCGTCGCACGAGCATTAAATGAGAAGATAATACAGAAGAACGTTGTCTTCCTTCCCGCCGATGAATTATCAGCCAATTTAGGGGGGTTGGGAAGGGTGGAAAAAACCACCGGAAAAGATTCGATAAACTTTCACACTGTCGAAGAGCATTTCACATCACTGAGCTTAACTGATAGGGAGCCCCTCGCAGGAAAAAAAAAACCCCGGTGATATTGGCAGAAAAGTGTAAAATAATTACATGCAATTTAGAACATTCCCTCGTAGATCTTCCTCCTAAAGCTTGATGTTTTTCTTCCGGTGTGAGAGGATTGGTGTTCAATAACTTTTTTTGTCAACCCCCTATCACTTTGACTTTATCAATGAACCAGAAACATCCACATTGACAGTAAAAAAGCACATTTCACACAAGAGAGACACAAAACGCTTTAATTCAATCACTCTCAACCGCCAAAGCTCAATAGATCTGATTTATTGCATTCTGGTATCTATTCAACCAGTTGAGCTTTTTTCCATCTGCAAGATTATTGTTCGACTTCAATGGTTTTAAAATACCAAGTCTCTTCAATTTCCACTATTCTGCACTCTCTGACAATTTCCACTCTCAGACAAACTTTCCTTCTATATTATCCGAAATAATCACCACACACCAGAGGATTCACGACACAGGGGTAGATTTTCAATCCATCCGCATTCGAGTCACATTGAATACTGACAAAATTGGGGGTGAAAGAAAGTGATTTCCCGCCGAAGGGTGTCTTCTCTGGCGTGTGAAAGAGACCACAGGGTGAAAGTCCAAATATAGAGCTTTCTCATTCGACGGGGAGGGAGCTTTTACTGGTGGGGAGAGCTTTCAGAGCGAGTGAGATGGCTTTCATCCCTCTCTTGAACTTTAATTGATATTGATTGCAGGCAAATTAGGCAATTTACTGATCATAAGTCATTTGTTTATTTTCTTGGACAACTTTAACATTTCTTTGTGAAATTTTCTGATTTTTCCTGAGAATCACGGGATATTACGTACTTCGAAAAATATTTCAATAGGGAGTTATTCTTATGCAATTAGAATTCGAGTTACCTACTGATTTCCTGAAAAATATATGGGTTCCCTGAGTTCCTCGGGTTTCCTGAAAAGTATATGGGTTCCCTCAGTTCCTTGGAAATTGTATGGGTCCCCCGAGTTCCTTAAAATATGTTTGGCTCCCTCGGGTTCCCTGAGAATTCCCTGGAAAATGTATGGGCACCCGGGTCCTCCGAAAAATATATGAGTTCCTCGGGTTCCCTGAAAAAATGTAAGGGCTCCCCGTGAGTTCGCTGAAAATTATATGGGTTCCTCGGGCTCCCTGAGAGTTCCCTGAAAATTGTATGGGTCCTCCCGGTCCCTCGGGTTCCCCATGAGTTCCCTGAAAATTGTATGGGTCTCCCAGGTTCCCCGAAAATTGTATGAGTCCCCCGGGTTCCTTGAAAAATGTATGGCTCCCTCGGGTTCTTCGAGAGTTCCTTGGAAAATGTATGGGCACCCGGGTCCCCAGAAAAATATATGAGTTCCCCGGGTTCCCTGAAAAAATGTATGGGTTCCCCGTGAGTTCCCTGAAAATTGTATGGGTTCCTCGGGTTCACTGAGAGTTCCTTGAAAATTGTATGGGTCCTCCCGGTCCCTCGGGTTCCCCATGAGTTCCCTGAAAATTGTATGGGTCCCCCAGGTTCCCTGAAAATTGTATGAGTCCCCCGGGTTCCTTGAAAAATGTATTACTCCCTCGGGTTCCTTCAGAGTCCCCTGGAAAATGTATGGGCCCCCGGGTTCCCTGAAAAAATGTATGGGTTCCCCGTGAGTTCCCTGAAAATTGTATGGGTTTCCCCGAGTTCGCCATATGAGTTCCCTCGGGTCCCTCGTGGCCTTCCTTCCCAGATTAGCTCGAGTTCCGCGAAATGAGTTACCCCTTGTATTTCCATCTTGGTATAAAAATCTTCTCATCTACCAATTTCTTCTACCATCTAAGAGATTCTTTACCTGAAGAGTTATCTGTTAGCTCAGTTGTGGATACAAGCAAGCATCAGTGGTTTTTCCTCGAATTTTTCACTCTGACATCTTGACCGATTTTCATAAGGAAAATATAGAGTCTTCAGTAACGCAATACAGACAGAATATCCTTAGAGAGGTTTACACAAATCCTTGAAAGCTTGAAAGAATGCAAAGGCAAAAGAGACTTGAATTGATATTTTTTTTTGTTTAATCTTAATTCGAGAAAAATTAAATACAAACAGGGAAATGGAACCTAATTCGAGACAGATTGCGTGTACGCACTAACGTTCTGAGTTTGAAGTGTCAAATTTTTACTATAAATAGGAATTATTTATTACTTAATTTTCAGGAGTATATTTTTAACTTTAAAAAGTAAGTTCATCATCCCTTTTTTTAAATACTTTTATAAAATGTTTGAAAATCAAAAAAATATAGACATTACTTTGTGTTCAATATTAGACTCATAGTTTCTTGGACATTTATTGTTCAAGGTTTTTACACAGCACTTTCTTCGTAGAGGTTACGGTTTTTGTTTAAAGGGCATTGTATAACCTCTAGAAAACAAAAAGTAAAAAAATTAATAAATTTTGAGAAACATAACAAATATCCCAAATTGCAAGCTGTTCTGAATTAGATAAACTTCTCCAATCTTTCTGCTACATCCCATTAAATCAAAGAAATACATCAAACCGGATATTTATTTACTAAAATTTGATTAAAAGCATGGTAATCTTAAATTAAATTTAATATTTTCGATAGAATTTAAAATACTATAATACTATATTTAATTTATTTTTGATCTTTTAAAATGTGGTGCTTATGTAAATTTTCCACAACAATAACTATATTTTTTTTAATAAAGAAATATATTTAATAAAATAAGTAAATAAACTTAAAATATTGAGTACAAAATCCCATTATCTCTTTAATGACAAGCCGGACACCGGTGTGCCAAAAACAAAAACTTTTTTTAATATAGAAAGTTATTTTGTCCTCTATATAGTCCGAAAAATTAGTTTTCACAGTGTAAATTTTTGGGATACCGGGGTCCCATTCGTCCTTAACCCTCTAACAGTATTTTCTTTAATATGCGAAAGAAGTTGTAAGAAAATATTTTCTAGGATAATTATGATCCAATAAAATCGAAAAAAACCATCCATTCTTCATTATCTCTTTTAGTTTAGGCGTTAGATTAGAAAATATAAAAAAAAATTGAAACTCTTTTTGCGTATAAATTCACATTTTTACCTTTTTTCAAATTTTTTAAATAAAATATACAAAATAGAATGACATATCTTTCAGTAAAAAATAAATTTATTTTAGTCAGATAACTTTAAATCGGTATTTTTATGGAAATTGGAAATGAGTTTTTTTGCACAAATATTTTTTGTTGCTTTTTCTCTGACTTGTCGCACAAAACTCGGGATAGCAACTAAACGAAGAGTCAAAATGAGTTCAAACTTTGAAAAGATGTTAGTAATACTATTACAGAGGACACTATAGCACTGTTAAATAAAAAAAACTTTGTAATCGCAGTAAATATGATTTTTGAGAAGACCGTCTTGAAACGGTCTTTTACCTGATAGAGGGTTAAAGGGTTAAGGAACAAGATCTTCTCGTAAGTGAAATTTATCTTGTTAATCCGAAGCATAAAATACAATTACAAGTAGTAAAGCTCACTAGGGAGCGGTAAAGGCGATTAGAACTTGAGACTGTTGAATTTATTGTTTGAGTATCCTACTATTAAACCCATTACGTGTTAGAAATCCGATTTGGACAACTTATAAGCACATCTTCTAATTCCTTGCTAAACATTTTATATTCAAAATTATTTCCTTAGGATAAAAATTTGAGATACTTTGATTCAGAGACTAACGTCCTAAATGTCTGGGTTTTAGGATTCTTGAAAATATATTAGGTCAATTGTAGTAAATCTACAATCATAAGCCAGAAATTTCTCAAAAATATTCCTTTTTGAGAAATTAAGGTCGACTAAATGTGATTAAAGTCGATTTTATTAGTCGATTGAATACCGTACAAAGCACCCGTCTAACACAAACTAAGCTGTTGTTAAAAATAATTTTAAACCACACCCCTTTTAATAGCTACATACACCTAGCTAAAGTCAAAATATTTTAATTTTGAATGTTTAATATTGAAATATTTGTGGATCCTCAATAAATAACTCATTTTATTAAATTCGCCTCGTCTACCTAAAATATAAGCCACGCCCTCTGTGAAACATTTAATAAGTAAACAACCTTGTTGGTTGAGAAAAAATTTGATGATTTTATATCATCATCTCATCAACATAATTTGCATTAAATAAAAGTCAAACAAATAACAATTATTAATTACCATTCTAAAAGCCACTCACACTTTGATATATTGTCTTTATCACAATATCCTTACTTAAACGCTGTGCTAACGCTGACTTTACTGAGATATTCCTGAAAATATTGCACAAAGTCGTTTATTTTAGAATCATTAAAAGATTGTTACAATATTTTGGTGATTTACAAGTGTTATTATGGACATGGAGGGCATGGACTATGTTTTCGTGGGTGGATTCTTTCTAACCTGGTACATTTATTGAAAAGTTGATCGTAGCGTCTTCAAAATATGTTACAATATTCTTCTAATAAACTTTAAAAAATACTATAAGTTCAACTTCACTTGAGTGTAGCTTCCAAGAGTCGTGACCTAAGGAAAAATTTCAGGGCGTGGCCTAAAATTATTAAATGGTGAAAAGTTCGTCTACGGGACATAACTACGAGCAAGAAGCAAGTTTTTTAGAATCAAGACTTTGACAAGTCTTCTTTTAAAAGACTTATGATGGCAAATTTGTGTTGAAATTCCTGTAGAAGTTTCACTGGTAAATATGAAAGGATCACCGGGGATCCCTTGAAAGCGTCACTGTTTAACTCCGGACTAAACGGATAAAAATAATCAAAAAAGTTATCTTTGGTGTTCGCTCAGATGAGAGAAATATGGTATGAATAATAAGTTTACGATAAAACACAATCTATCGTGATTAATGTGCATACAAAATTTCAAGAGATACAAGTGAACCTTTCAATGGATCGATCAAATATGATCCTTTTTTTCTGAAAAGGGTCAATTTGACCCTTTTATTTTTACCAGTAGTGTCTTAAGGTCCTTAAAAGTGCGCCACTTTACTTTTAGTAGTCGCAGAAATGGAACCAATAACGCTATAAGAAGATTATTAGAATTTCGGTTCTATAAAATCCTATGCCCTAGATATACTTACTTAAGCCGAGAGACGGTTTAACGTAATAGTAATCAAAACAATAATGATCAGATTAGGGGGAACTGGGGTAGTAGTAACAGGGGTAGTTGTAAACACTGTGATTTTTTTCATTAATTTTAAGACTCCAGAGGATAAAACCCATAACCATTCATAGATACCATGGGGATGTATGTCCACAGATGAATTGGTCAATAAAATCCTAATACTTTAAAAATAAAAATCATTTTTCCCGAAAATGTTGATATTTCAATTATTTTGGTCATTTGGATTTCCACCTGGAAATTAAAAACTGTGTAAAATAATCGAAATGTAACAATACCAGTTCTTTCCTACATCTTTTAGGATTATATTAATGCATTTACTGGAGAAATTGAGACTCCCATTCTTTTACAAGAATTAATAATTTGTCAGAAAACAGCATTTGGGGTAGATGTAAACAGGCAATTTTCCCGTAATTGTAGATGTCGCGAGTGTAGAATGAATGGCAAAATATTTTGTCTTCTTCTTCTTCATTTCATTCGTTTGACAGCTGCATCTCATGGTGGGAAATTTTTCGTTGTGTTCAATAAGAAGTCACATGAAGTCAAAATATGGGGAAAATCCATTGAAAAATGTCTTTGATTTGCATGATTTTAGTTTTTTTTCTTTGCTATTTTAATTATTCCTTGTAAAAAGTGTAGTGATTTTTTGAAAAATAAACAGTCTTTATATATCTCCTAAGTAATTAAAATAATTGAAAGTGGTGCAAAGTTAATTTGAAGGGTGGAAAAAAGGGTGTTTACATCCTCCCCAGAATGTGTTTACTTCTACCCCAGGTATTTTGTGAAAAGAGAAAAATGCACAGTGACACAAATTTTATTTTTATGAAAAACTCAATTGTTTTCCAGCATCTGCATTACCCTCGATGTATTGCCTATACCCAAGGGTAAAACATGAGCTAAGAAATATTTTCCAAAAAATCACTGTGTGCTTGGAAAATCACCTCAAATTCGCATCTATCGAAAATGTTTACATGTGCCCCAGTCTCCCCTAATAGTATTACAGTAAAGTCTTCGAAATTCGAACGCTAAACGAGGTTTATTTTTGACATTTCTGACCTCCCAAATAGGGATCTGCGCACGGAGTGCGTGCATCTATTGAAAATGTTTACATGTGCCCCAGTCTCCCCTACATTTCCATCAGTTTCTGATCCATCTCTCTGCTTAAGCCGAGAAACGACTTAGTGGGTAACTGATGGGAATTTAGTCAAATCATTATTTTGATTATGTTAAGCCATCTCTCGGCTTAAGTCGTAACTGCATCTAGGGCATTACCTAAAAAATTACGCTCTTCAATATTCCGCCGGTTCCATCGCCCGTTGTCGTATCTGCATTTGATGCAAGCTACGATATAGACGTCACCTCTTACGTGAAATAGTGACACAAAAAATGCAGATACTGCAATGATTGATGCAACCAACGATTCTACAAATAATGGTAAATGTTTACGATAAATCCTCGTTCTTATTAACTAATTAATTGAAGCTTCTCTAACTCGTTTCGTATTAATTAATTTAATTTCTTCCAATGATTTTCGTGTTTGAACTAGAAAACTCAAACAATAACCCTTTGATAACTCGGAATTAACCTTTTCACTGCTAACAAGTGGTAGATTTCCAGCGGAAGTCTCTTAAAGGTTAGCTTTCTACCTACAAAAATCCCAACAAAAGCCCAATACAGCCCATGAAGAGGAAAATCAATAGGAAGTAAACAGCTCAATGTGTAAATACCAAAGGTACAGGGATATATAGCCAAAAAGACGTTTAGAGCAACATGTGAAGGAGAGAAGTTCACATCGTTTATTTTTTCTATCAAATAAAATTCAAACGAATTCCTCAAGTTGACTCCCTCACCATGTCAAATGTCAGATTAAAATTTATTCATTTCCGTTTTTTTTTACTTCAAAAAGATGCTTCCACTCCCATTTGGGTGGGGTGGTTGATTTTCCAAACGAATTGGGGCCACAGAGCTTTTCGGATGGAAGTTACAGTGTCTGAGAGTTTGAGGTGGAGGAGAAAGCAAGAAAAAATTGAAGAGATTTCCAGAGAAAGGCTTATAGTCTCCTTCTGGTCACTGTGTCAATTCATCCTCCTCGTTTTCTCTTCCTTTCGAAAGTCTCTCTTGCATAAAAGCTCTTATTGGAAAGCTATGTTACTCCACCATTTCTCCGTTGCATTTGAGAGGATATCCTTGCAATTTCTAAAGCTCACTTCTTTGTTAGGATTTAGAAATTATATTATTATTCGAGTTCAAAGACAAACTTTAGAAATATCTATTTAAACTATAAATAATCTCTTCAAAAGAGGTTTTGTTTTTAGAGTCACAAAGACAATATAAAGAAATATTTTATTTAAGAGGGGTAGAAAATCGAGTGAAAATCTGAGGAAAAGATCTCAATCTCATGCTAGAATTGATCCTTACGTCAATATGTTTAGAAATTTTCACTTAAACACAATAAAAAGCATTTTAGGGAGTTATTGTTATGCCTCTATCTGGGCCAGATCAATTGATCTTTGGGGAAAGATAAGCAAATGACATTTTCACCATGCAACATTTGTTCACTGTAACCACCCTAAAAATGGGTAGGGTTTAATGTTTGGGTGTCTGAGAGGGCACAAAAAAAAGACACTAAAGATAAGGGCACCACATTGCACAGTGCCATTGTTCTCCAGGAAAAACCAACATTTGGGAAAGTGCAGGGAAAAAGAGTGTGGCAAGAGGAAAAACAGTCGAAGAGCGGAAGAGAAGACACACATTTTAGAAATTGGAAACTTATTTTCAACCCCATCCATTTGCTTTTTCACCTTTTAAACATTTTCCTTCGATGTGCCAGAAAAAAAAGGAAGATAAGTGTTGTGTCTGGTGACACCAAAAAAGACTTAAGGTTTTTCTTCACGCGAAAATGTTTTAAAATGAAAGGGGAAATTTTCAAATATAAATTTATACTGTATCAGCAGCATAACCAGAAAGTTGGAATATGGCTAAATCAGCTAATTTTAGATGAGATTTGTAATAGGGTAGAGTCAGTACTTTTTCGCCAGTAAGCACTTTTTCGCCACCTACAAATAAAATCAATTTTTCAGGGAATTATGAGCTCATGGAACTACGAAATGACTATTACTTCGTAACCTCTAGTCCAACGGATCAGAAAACCATAACTGGTGCTCCACCGACTAGATTATTTGCAAGTTAATTGAAGAAATTGTCGACAAGGTGAACAGTCACCAAAAAATATGGAGTTCTTAATAAACTTGTCAACGCTCAGAGAAATTGTCTTGCAATATTTTATGTTTTTGCAGTACAGTATTTGATATTTTTTCACTAAAAGTCACTTTGTTATTAACTAAGCTTCGCTCTAATATCATTATTTAATAATGTTTTACAAAAAAATAAAGAAATACGGATGTGGTGAAATAGGGCTTACTTTTTTCGGCTGTGTAAGTACTTTTCGCCACTCATTATTTCCAAGCATTTTGCAAGTGGCGCACCTCGCGGAATTTAGTTGAAACAAGCGTAATTTTCAATTGTTTCTTGTCGCAAATAAAAAATGTGCAAACCCCATTGCAAAAGAAAGCGGAATAGGAATAACAAGCGAAAAATTCCTTGGAATTTTCCACTATTTTTCCTTAAAAAATACCATAGGAATTTTCCATAATAGGTTCCAAGGAAAATTTAATGGATTTATGCTGGATTTTTCCTATAGAATACATCCATGGAAATGCTCGTGGAATTTATGTGGATTTTTCCACCAAAATAAAATGGAGAAAAAATGAAGCTGTCACATGCACCTCATGATTTTACTTCCGAATTTTATAGAAACGGCAAAGATTAAGAGGATTATAATATGTTTTACTAAATCAGCAATAACGAATTGACACTTTGAGCAATAAAAAAATATTTTATTAAAAAAAAAAATTTTTTCCTAAAATATATATTAATTAACATAAAAACAGCATTATTTTAGGTTGGCGACCTATTTAATGTAATCACTTCATTATTATCTACACGAAACGCAGCATCGCATAATTAATTATATTATAATTGCCACATGAATCACTAGAAATGTTTGCGGAAGGTTTGGAAACAAATTCTAAAAGTTTTCGCAACACCATTTTATTTGTTTGACATTTCAGAAAACTAGTGGAAAAATCCATATAAAACACTATGGAAAGATAGTGGAAATTTCCATATGTTTTTTCCAGCTTATCCCGCGGACGTTTCACGTGTGCTTTTCCATATAAATCTTCCGCGGAATACCGCGGAATTTAACGCTGGAATTCCAGCATGTCGTACTAGTAAATTCCATGGAGCACTATGATTTCCATGGAATTTCCGGCTTTAAATTCCATAGGAAAACTTAGTGGAATTTTAGCGTCAAATTCCAGCGAATTTAGCCATTTGGACGCAAGTTTTCCATTGGAATTTTTGCGGAATTTTGCTATGGGGAAAAATCTTTCGAAATACTTTAATAATTGTCTAATATCGGTGTTAAATAAGAAAAGTACTGTGCAATGTACTTTTGCGGGTTTTCGAAAGCTGCTATTTCTTAAAAATCAATTAAAAACAAGTGGCGAAAAAGTGCTTACACAGTGACGAAAAAGTGTTTACAAAGTGGCGAAAAGTACTGAAACATGCATTGTTGCAGGAAATGTATTTTTTCAACTAGATGCCCAAAAATTCCCGGAGAGTCTCCTGGTTCATTAGAGAGACAATGCTTCAAAGCACTTCTACAGAAAATTTCTTTTTATTTCGACAAAAATTGTAAGAATTACAAGGGTACAAAACCTTAAGGTGGCGAAAAGGGCTTACTCTACCCTATGAGCAATTGGGACGAGCAGGTGTCATAATAATTTCAAAAACTGTGTCCTTAGTTATGCATTTTTGAAACTGTTGGACTTACTAAATAGGCTCCGCAAAGAAATAATTAGGACCACGCTCTCTTCAAGGAGAAATAGCCTGGAATAATTTAAAAAAGCCGACAATACAATAAAAAAACTAAAAATAGTGTTATTTTGTAAATATTCAAATTCAGGAAAAAGAATGTTTAGTCTTCACAAAATAAACCACGCCTAAATTATGGGCGGGCCCTAAAGTTCTGATTCTCAACACAAAAGATAATTTAATTTAATATCGCATATAAGAGGAATTAGGGTAAATTAAGTTAATTCAAAACTTGATCCAAATGGAATTTTTTCTCTACTCCAAATGGAAACGTCATTGTTTTCATGATAAATACAGTACTAAATTATATATATATATATATAGGGTAAAGTGATATAATTTGGAATTAGTGTTACAAGTTAGACAATTCGTTGCTACAAGTTGGACGTGGCTTTTTTCTTGATAAATATCGTACAAAATTTGTTTTTAAGCACAAGGAACCGAATTATACAACTAAAATATTTTATTTGCATTAAAAATATACAAATAAAAATGACGTACTAAATTTATCAAGACAAAAAACCCTGTCCAAATTGTACCATTGTCCAACTTGTACCACTTTACCCTATATATTTTCTATACCACCGTTTAATTATTTAGTTAATTTTGCTCCAAAGAAAGCGAAAATCCATTCATATTCACAAATTTTAATTTGTTAATTTCCCAGAAAAATTAAAAGTGTACCTTTTCACCATCAAATTTTTTACCGATCGACCTTGCTTTCCAGTGAAAAACACAACGAATTGACTGTTATTTATTCACTTTATTTAATATTTATATCATATTTCTGGCTAATTTTAGTTAAATTAAGTGGTAATCTTTATTGTTAACGGTACGTGAAATTTTCAAATGAAATAATTACCTATTTTGTGAACAAAAAGGGTTTTTCTGCAGTGTCTGCAAATGCTTCAATAGGATACCCCGGAAATATGATTTTTTTGGAGAGATTTTCTTATTGTTTTAGATTTGAAAGGAGAAAAGAGTAGGAATAAGAACAAATCCTACACTCAAGAGCAAGTCAACAAGGTTTTGGAAGCCTTTCTTCGCGGTTTCACTTACACTTTTTGTCTCCAATTAGAAACTTTCCTTTGTCTCCATTTGGATTAATTTGTTTCCAATAGAAGCATCTTGCACTTGTATGTTTTTCTTGTATTTAAGAAGTTTTCAAATTATATTTAAAGAATTTTCACTAAACAGTAACATTCACTAAACAGTAACAAGAGTCAAGGAGCAAATGTATGTAATTCTCTTCAGAAAAAAATTGAACTTAAAGTGTTGAATCTTCTGTCAAAGTTAAAGCGTCTGGAAATGGTTTTGAATTAGGACATTTACCCTATATAAAATATTTCAATTTGTGTGGGAATAAAGTGAACATTTATTTATTATTTATTAGTGGTAAGCTACATAGAAATTTAATAAGGCCACGCCCTCTTTTGTGCACTGCCCCTTTTACACCCAAAGTTAATAATTTACAGCCTTCTGACCGTTTTTGTATATATTTAAATGTTTGAATTGCTTAGAACAGTTTATTTGATGACCGCAAAATTTTCTTCATGTATGGGTGTGGCTTATTTATTAACTCCCCCCCCCCCCCCTCATTACTCTACATCCAAAATTGAATTTTTCGTAGTATTATTGTGATGTGAAATATTTGCAAAGCAGTCCCAAAAGGTAATCCGCAAGGAAATTCATTGAAAATGCAAGAAAAAGGCAGTCAAATAGCGTATTTGCATCTAAGTCAATAATTCATGAGAGCTGCTAATATGCTAGCGATAGATATGGGTTCTTTTTAATGGAAAACAAAAGAAGCTGGGTTCATGACAAGCAATTGTGAAAAATAAAAACAACTTTGGCAAAGTTTTAGCTCAATCAAAAGACAAAAAATTTACGCGAAGAGCACAATATCCGGAATTTTGCACAATCCAAAACATAATGCATTTCAGAAGCGCTTTAAATACTGTTTCTATTTCTCTAAGAAAATCCTTTTTGGAGGTTTTCTCAATGGTTTCTCCTCAATATATTCTAAATGAAAATTTCTTCTATTTTTGCAAAAAAATTCTTCATAGAATTCAACTTCCTGCAAAAGCGCGCGAGAAATGTTTCCTCAAAGCTTAAAAATTTGGCATTGAGAGAGAGGAAAATTATAATGCCCAATGGCATATTTTAACGAGACTTTCCATTCTCTCTAGAGAGAAATCTCACTTGTGGACGTGCATTTCCGTTTTCCATGGAAGAAAATCTCTTTCACACACATTACAAAGTAAAAAGTTGAATTGCTGCATAACACAACTTTGTGGGATGAATTGAAGAGTCTTTTTTTCCTGCTTTTGCCACGATTGCAGATGCTTTTTTTTATCATGGTTATTTGGGAGGTGGAGAAAGGCCATGGGTATATATGAAAAGTTCGAGAGTATACCCATCAACATTCCACTGATTCAATGAAGAGCAGCATCATCAACAGAGATACCATATATACAATTGTATTTGGCACAAACTCCTCGGAAAACTTACTGAACTTTCTCCTCTCGTGCGAGCTTTTTCACCCATTTTTCCGCTGTTTTTGTGGGACTTTAATTAAAAAGAATCTCACCATGGAATTTAAACCACACAATTATTGAAGGATGCTCCATGGGCTTCATGGAAGTTGCCTCAAAGATGGACTTTGGGGGAGTTAGAATAGCATTTTTCGCGGGAAACCGAGACTGAGATGCAGCGCATTATTTCGTATGACCTGCTTCTTTTTGGGCAAAGAAGTTGACGAAAAATCTAGATCTATCTCTAAAATAATTGAGAATTATTATGGTATAAGATAGGCTGTCCCAAAATTTCGCTGTACACGAAATGAATTTTCTGCAAGATTTTTATTTAGTTTTAACTTTTGAAATCTTCCCCAAGTAGAAAAATTATACTGTCAGAGTAAGAATCGCGTCATGAAAACGTTATTCTCAGGTCAATTAAATCAAAATCCCACAAAATATTTTTAAGAGTAATAAAATTGATTTTCGGACCAAAATCACTTATCGGTTATACGAGCTTCAGACCTAAGGCTTAGCCATATGGCTTAACTTCTTTAATTTCTCATCAGTCAAATTTTTTTTTGGAAAATTTTTACTTAGGATTGGATTATTAAGGGCAAATGACTTATTACATTTTGAAAAATCAATAAAATCGGTCGCTATTTAATGTTTTGAGACCCTCGGGAACTAGGCTAAACCTCTAGTCTGAAGACGGTCTTACTCTTATCACTTACACTTACACTTATTACTTACTGGTTGATTACCGATTCACAACCGATTTGAACCTATATTACAAATCACTCAAAACATTGCCCAAAATACCTTAGGAGTAATAAATATAATTGAATTTCGTATAAAAGTTAATTATCAGTTATTAATCGGTTCATAACCGATTGGAATGGACTCAGACTTGTCAAAAATTCCAAGACCTTTCAACGAGCCCAAACACGATACCACTATTTTACAAAGATATCGACAGATTGGCATATTGAACATGTCATTTTCATTCACAAAAATCTGCAGACTCGACCGATTTTAGCGAAGAATGTATGATTTAGACAATTTTCACACGTAACAATAACGTAATATAATGCACCGCCTTCGTTTTACAACCCGGGAGCATGGAAGAAGCATTCACATCACGGGAAGGCGCTCCTGGGCGGTCTACAATGGACTTCACAGATTATTCCAACACGGGATCGACATCAATATAACATAATATGATTAGATTGTGACAAAAAATATCCCAATACGATTAATAGCGAAGAACAAGGCGAAGAATCTTCGGATTTAATTGACAGTTCACTCTTATGAAGTACAGCGTTAGTTTAAGCTCAAGTAACATTATAAATTTCCTACAAATGATTCAAGTGGTAAATTTTAATGCAGGGCTAAGCAAGAACTATTTGAAACCGAATAAACTTCAAAATAAGTTTGTTCAGATAGCGCTTTGACCATTGACGTACAATTTTTATTCGATGTTTATTCAGTTTCAAACGGTTCTTGCTGACTTCTATTTTATGTACTGTACTGGAAACATTAATATTGTAAACGTACTTGCGACAGATCGGCACGAGATCGACAGATCGGCACTCGAGTGAACCGTGAGCGGCACAGTTATCTACCCCTTGGAGAAAAGAATGCACAACGCGTTCTTGAGCAATGCCAAAAAACACGGTTTTGGATTGGAAGGGAAGGAGTGGAGAAAGATGAAGGGCCTGATGGTGGTCCCAGGGTCGACTTAACTCTTTCGCGTCCATAGGGTAATGTCATGACTCGGGGAAAAAAGTTTTTTTTGGGTATTTACATTAATTGAAATCTATCTGTTCGTGCACGACATCATAATAGAAGGATGTAAGATTCTTGGCTCATTTTCTCAAGACTCCAGTTAGATTTCAATTAATGTAAATAGCCAAAAAGAAACTTTTTTCCCCGGGTCATATATGACCCTATGGACGCGAAAGAGTTAAGGGGCGAGGGGTTCCTCAAAGGTCCCAAGTCTCTATCTCTAATCGTTTGGCCTCTAAGCGTGGTAACGACCGGACAGACGGATAGACGGATTCATCAGACGGACAGACGGATTGATCAGACGGACAAACGGCATGACATCATTAATAAAATAAAAGGGATAATCTGAAGCAATAATTCTGGTAATTGCCTATCGGAGTTTATTACTAAACCTACAGGAGTTTATCAATCTAAAGATTGTGATAGGATTGGTTTAATCTGAGTTAAACTACACATATAAACGTAGCCACTACAGAGTTTCGATATAAAAATTTAACTTTTTGGTTTCATTTTAAATATTTTAGTAGATATTTATTTTATATTTCCCAACGTTCTCAATAGAAAGAATAATTTCACCAGGATATTTGTAAAAATAAAATCCCTTCCCAGAAAGTATGAAAACGATGAAAACCACTCGGAAAATTAAGAGAATGTCTCTTGTGCGTATTTAGTTGAATTAGGAGTGAAATAATCCATGTCGAGGGACTTTCTATATGGGAAATTCATGGTCAATGGGTGGTCAGTCGCACCCATTTATTGCCCTCCATGAGGCTCCCTCCGGGACATGCTGCAGTGCCCCCAAATGGTGATCATAATTCACAAAATGTGTAATATTGTTGCGTGAATTTCCAAGGAAGGATGGAGTGGATATGTGCAAAAAGTAGAACTATACATTTTAGTTGAGAAGCCAGACCCATTAGTGCGAACAGAGATGAGATCCTGAAAGTATATAATTCACTAGAAAACGTGAAACGCCTTCATAATACTAACCACATTTTGCACTTGCAATCGAAATGGATTCTCAAGGGTGTGCTTTGCGATGAAAAAAAATATCACGATTCTATGATATGCAGAATCTGATGGACTAGAAGCTCTTTTGAGAAGAGCATTTTCCGTTCGCAGCTTATAGGAGTGGAGGGAAAACTTTCACATTTCCTCAGTTATATGCACACACAATCCACATCGTAAAATAAGGAAATGTCTCGCACAATTTTTGCCCATAGTGCGTCCTTATTATGCATAGACATGCATTATTTTTCCCTCAATTCCTCTTTTCCTTTTTTTTACGATTTCTAGGGGTTGAATCAATATGTGATCATTTTTGGTATCATTTCGATAGCAAAAATTGAGGTCATATTGCGGGAAAGTGTTAGCAGTGCGTAAAATTTTTCCTTCCTCCCACGTTCACAGAAAAAAAAGGAACATTTGGTGCTTATATGACGCTTTTCCAGTTCTTTTATTGCACAAACTCAGAGTTAGAGCATTACAATCCCCCGATTTTGCGATTTCTAGTTATTTGTACTCCTCATACCTTAAGAAAGAGTCAAATTGCGTCACAATTTTGCGAATCTGTATTCTGAGAAATATATTTCATCTATGATTGACGTAAACCTAAAGGATAAACAGTAAGGGATAGTCACATGGTGCTTTTTATATCGCTAAATAAATAAATATATATTTATATATATATTTCTCGTTTTTAAATAAACTTTAACAAATGATCCTTAAGCGCTCCAAAATGCCCATGCATAATTTTTAAAATTTGGTCACTTTCTCCGGAAATTGTCAAGAAAGAAAAACCAAAATCCCGAGTTGATGGAAATCCTGGATGGTCAAAAACCTGAATGAGCTGAAATTACGCAAAGCCAATATCCTAAAAAAAAACCAATATCCAGAAAAGCAAAAACACCGAAAGGTTCAGAATTCCTCGAGAATCAAAATCCCAGACACGTCGAAATCCTTAATGGATCAAAATCTTTTTAAATCAAACTGAAAATTCCAAAACGGCTGATAACTTATTAATTTTCCTTGCTTTACGTATTGCCATTTACAATTTATGATTTCTGTTTCTTTTATTATATCATTATGTAATATTATTCAGGATTTTAGACCTTCGGAATTTTGGTTCTTGAAAATTACGTCCCAATCGAGATTTTCGATCTTCGGGATATCGATCTATTCGGAACATTCGGAATTTTGGCTCAAGATTTTAGTTCATTCAGAATTTTTACTTTTCGAGACCTCGATCTATTCGGAATTTTAACCCATTCGGAACGTTAACTTTTCGGAATGTTAATCTGTTCAGAATATAGGCATTTCATGTTTTTTGTCCATTACGAATTTTTACTATACGGGATCCCGACCAATTCGGAATTTAATCTCCTTGGGATCTTGGATGATTTAAAATTTTGGCTCTTCGGAATTTTGGCCATTTGAAATTTTTACTTTTCGGTATATCGATCTATTAAAAATGTTGGCCTATTCGGAATTTTTACTTTTCAGAATCGCGACCTATCGGAAATTTGGCTCTTCGGGATTACGACCCATTCGGTATTTTAGCTTTGCGGGATCTTGGCCCATTCGGAATTTTCGCGTTTCTGGATCTCGACCTATTCAGAATTTTAGCTCTTCGGGATTCTGGTCGAATCGAAATGATAACTTTTCGGAATTTATATCTATTCGGAATTTAGTTTCTTCGAGATTTTGTCAAATTCGGAATTTTTTCTTTTGCGGACCTCGACTTATTCGGAATTTTAGCTCTTCAAGATTGTAGCTCATTCGGAATTTTAACTTTTCAGAGTCTCGATCTATTCGGAATTTTGGCTCTTCATCTGGTCAATTAAATACGTTTATTTTCTGAGACTTTGATCTATTCGAAATTTTGGCTCTTCATCTGGTCAATTAAATACGTTTATTTTCTGAGACTTTGATCTATTCGGAATTTTGGCCCTTCAGGATTACGACCCATTCGGTATTTTAACTCTTCGGAATCTTGGCCCATGCGGAACTTTCGCTTTTCGGGATCCCGACTTACTAAAAATTTTAACTCTTCAGGATTCGGGTAGAATCGAAATTTAACTTTTCGGGATTTAAATCTTTTCGGAATTTAGTTTCTTCGGGATTTTGACCCATTCGAAATTTCTACTTTTCGTGATCTTGACCTATTCGGAATGTCTGTTCTTCGAGATTTCAGCCCATTCAGAATCTATTCGAGATCTCATTCGAGATCTCATTCGTAACCGACTTAAATATTCACACCTACAATAAATTGATGAAGCCTTATTGGGTTTTAACCGTACAATTTGCTCTAGTTCTTTTGTTTATTTTTAATAAAATAAATAAATAATTAAATATTTTGGAAAAGTTTAAATAGAAAAACGTTCCTGAATACTTGAGAACATAAAAATTGACTGTATTTCGAACTAATTTCTTCAATGGGTTTTACATACCAAGGTGTACAGTGTTTTTGATTGTAATTCCCTTGCCTTGATAGTACACAAAATTCAATTTTCTAATGTAAAGATGTTGCTTTTATGCACAAATTGTCATCAACTCCCACACCCGTGGAATTATTTAATTTGTATATGTCTTCTGTTTCTCTTTCAAATTTTGCTGAAGTTCCACCACTTGGAAGTCACTCAGCAGATGTCTGTTCCATGAAAAACCCCTTTCTCGCGAGTACCCCGGGAAATAGCAAGAAAAGAGGAAAAAAAATGGAAAAATCGTCTTGGTGGAAAATGCAAACGGAATGGGTGTAATTTGTATTCAAGGCACAACATTTAACATTATCATTTTCATGGGTGTATACCGAAGGATGATAGAGATAGAAGCTCACGATGAGTAGTCAATTGCAGATTGAATTGTCATCCTCACGATGGGGAGCAGAAGTGGACCTGATGAGCCCCACCAAAAATCCCCTATATCGAAAAGAGGACTATAAAGACGTTGGAATTGATTGTTTCTCCATTTTCCCTGATTTTCCTAGACATAATAGCAATTTCATTTTGTTTTTCGTAGATTGGCGGAGATGAAGAAAATTTACAAGATTGATGACCCAAGATTGCTGGTGCCCATACTCACCCCCTGCCCCCCTATTCCCCAATCCCTCCACCCTCCTCGGTCCTCATCATCTCCGTGTGTTGAGGGACAGCAAATGGAAAGTTTTATACTTTGGAAAACTTTTCCTCCCGGAGAGTGTCACTTGAAGATGCTTTTCCTCTTGCTGTCACATCTCTAGAAAATTGCATCTCAAACCCATTCGTCTGTGTATTGTGTGTTGGCATTAAATTGACGATGCTGAGGGGTCCTTGAGGAAAGTATCTAAATGCATTTCAAGTGGGCGCATTTACTCAGTAACACTTCTTTTACTTCTTCCCATTTTCTCACTGAATGATAGTCCTTGTCATTGGACAGGATATTTTGCCCTAAAAGCCTCTAACTTTGCAAATTTTCCGTATAATACTTATTGCATAATAAAAAAATGATTCTTTAAGGACGTAGATAATTCAGATATTTACGAACTGTTATTACCTATAAACTGTTATATTTCTACAACATTTGAAATATTGAAAAACTAAATAAAATCGGTAGTCTAAACAGATCTTAGATTGGGATAATTAAGATCTAAATCAGTGCTCCTGGATAATCCCAGGAGAATGACTAATGCTTTTATTCCAATGAAAAATAAAAAAGGGAAATCTTTCTCCTGAACATTTTTTAGTACATAACTGTTCTAATCTGCATTATCGACCTTTTATTGTGTTGGTTCTTGTCTCGATTGTTTTCCCAAGTCCTTGGCGTGTTCTAAAGCACCAATCAGCCGTGACAGCAACCAACGCAAAGAAAAGTCAATAGTTTTATTAATTAATTTTATGATTATTACATATATGGGAAAGTGCCCATGCTTGATACCATTGGAAGCTTCGTAATGACTAAATTTTTCCTATGTTTCTCAATATACGTGACTCCACAATATATTTTAAAAACTGGCCACTTTCGGATAGTCTTTAAAATACGGTTGCGATCAGTCACATATATATTGTGAAACATAGAAAATTTAGTCATTACGAAGCTTCCAATAGTATCAAGCATGGGCACTTTCCCCTACAGTGGAACCTCGATAAAGTCAACCCCCGATAGAGTCAATTTCCAATAGAGTCAACAGCTATTTTTTTAACCCTAAGGATTCCGATAGAGTAAAGTTGGACCCAAATTGACTCCGATAGAATCAACTTTTCCTTTATTATTGAACTAATAATAGGGGAGACTGGGGCAAAAAGTCACAAAACGGATATTTTATTTTTTTACAAGCTACTCGAGCGCTTCAAAAATTTCTAATTAGCGCAGTTTTATAGGAAATTTACCGCTTTACAACTTTGTGAAAGTAATTTTCCTCTATTTTGTAAGGAAATACTTTTATCAAGCCAATTTCTAAAAGGTAATTTTGTGACTATTCTCAAAAATGATGGGGCAAATAGTACCAGACATTTGGTATTATCATATTTTGATTCGCTTCATTACAGGCTTCCGTAAATTTAAAAAAAATACCTAGAAGACATATTTTCATAGAAAATTTATTCATCTACACCTTTGTAAGACAACCGTTTTCTCTGCAAACAACAAGCGGCGAGACATGATAATGACTTTTTTTTTCGCCATGAGACATCAGAAATTGCTTCGCTTTTTTGTTACTTTTTGCTCTATACCTTTTGTTACATTTTACCCCAAGTGGCCATTTGTAATAAAAGGATTTCTGGAGAAAAGAACTTTTGTGAAATTCTAAAATAGATAGCGGATTCGTATTCAAAGAATCCAAATTATTTAGAAAATATTCACCAGTGCATCAATTTTGGAAAATGTAGGTAATAATTGTTATCTTCTGCAAGGAAAATATTTCAAAAATAGGGGTAAAAATTTCGAAATTTTTTATTTTCTAAATTCCTTGTGTGAATTCTAAGAAACGTATGACATTGAAGAAGGTCTATAGAGGCTATCTATAGAAAAAAAAATTGAGCCGCTACCTTTTCTATCTTGGAAGATAGTGAATTTTGAATTTTTCGATTTGTGACTTTTTGCCCCAGTCTCCCCTACTGTATGATTTTATTATGATTTTTCGAAATTAAAATCAATGTTTTGGTGTTTCAATGTAATGTTTTAACACAAGAAAAAACATTTATGTAAGTACTTGGTAATATGATAAAATTCGTATATAAACCGTGTAATTATTTTTCAACAAAATAATTTTCTTTTAGTGATTTTAGGCGTTTTGAACGATTGGAAGTTTTCTTGTGTGTTCCTTCTTGTCTTAAGGTTTTTTTTTGATAATGCCTATGATCACAATGTAAGGAATTTTGAGCAATCATTAATTTGAAAGTGTATAATAATATGGCACAAACCACAAAAAATATGAACTCGATTACAAAAAGAATAACGTTCAGGATGCCAGATTTTTTTTAATATAACATAGTGCAGAAACTTTTTCTAAATTTATTCAAAATGTTCAAAGAACTTACTTAAAAATTACTCTTCTAAAGAAAACGTTTAAATTTATTTTAAGTTACATTTCTAATTTAAAAGATTAGAATCTCAAAAAAAAAATTGGATCAAAAACAAATAAGCAACAGAAAATTAAAATTGGTCAGCAAAAACAGTCATAAGTTCCTTCTTTTGTACATTTAATATTGATTTAAGTGCCGAATGCTTAAAGATAGTGATTTGGAGTCTTCTGATAACCCCTCATAAATCAACTTATTATTTATTATTGTTATTATTTATTTATTATCATCTCTCTATTTCTTTTTTGACCCACCCCCCGTGCGGCCATCGCCGTCTTAGCGTTGGTTCCAACCTACTCCGGGATGAAAACGATGGAAAATCCCTTCTCAGGTTGTATATTTTGTGATCATACATATGCACGTATGTCACTGAATGCGGAGGAGGGTATGCTCGCAGAGACAGAGAGAGAAATTAAGAAAAAACCTAGCCATAGAGGCTGTTTGGCTTTCTATTTGACAGACAGACGAGCTACAAAATCTGCATAAAAGTTCACTTGGTGTGGATTGGTACAGTTCGAAAACACTTTTAAACACAAGGTCACATCACACATACGTAGATTTCAGCATCCTTTCGACTTCCTCAGAGTCCGCAGCGTAGAGCCAGGACCTGACGATATCCAATGTCAGCACAGGAAAACGTGATGCCAAGTTGTTGACGATCAGGGGAGCCGAGAAGTTCACAGATCGTGCATATCCCATTGTTCTTGGCCTGGGTACCACACAGAGCTCCCTCCTTCTTCCCGAAGCTTGAAGATTATTATTACAACCTACATTTCCACCCTACCCCTCCCATTCATTTTCCAAAAATTAATATGATGTGTTGTCCTGTAATAACGAAAAATACGATTTTGGTGGTGAAGCAGAGGGGTAGGGAGGAAATGAGGTTCATATTAGTAATCCTCAGGTTGACTTATTAGGGGGTCATCTGAAGACTCCAAGCCGATATCTCTAACCATTCAACGCCCATATTACAGAACAAGAAGAAAATGAGAAAAATTGCTTTTATTGCTCTTTTTGTGAAGTTTAGAGCCATAGTTATGTCATAAGGAAAAGAACAACACTATCAATCTCTTTTTTATACACTAAAAGTTTAAAAGAAATTCTAGTTAAAAACGTTAATTGCATGAGAATTTTCAATAAATAAATATCTACTGGAGCTCTTTTAAAAAAAAAAAAGAAATATTTAAGACACCATTTCCTTATCTTAACATCGTGGGTGGACCTCAATATTACCACATGGAGAGTAATTTATACTCAGGATATTTACTAAATAAAAACATTCCGTAATATCATCTCCAACTTTTGCCCAAACATACGACTTTTTCGTGCCAAAGGTTGTAAAATTTTTGGGTTAATTAAATAATATTCGACTGTAGTTTTGAAATTATCAATGATAGTACAAACATGAAATAATACCCCTTTCCATCAAGAACTCACATTTTAATTGATTTTTTTCGGACTCCAATAGAGTCAACGAATCCAATAGAGTCAACAGGCCTGGAAATAATTAGTTGACTCTATCGAGGTCTCACTGTACTTCAGTCGAGATAAAATTAGCAGTTACCAATTGAAACACTCCATATTTCTAGATAGCGGTTAATTTTCCCAAATTTTATCCATCTTTAAGTAACCTTTTCAATTCAAACAAATATCATTATATTTAACGGTCCATTTCTTGCTATTCTCAGCATAAGTTTTCCAGCAAATCTCAGTTCCATTTCCCCACGACATGTTATTCATTTTTGCATAAAATTCCCTCAAGAAGATCGTGCGAGTGCCTCAGATAATCCAAATGCCATTTTTGCCCCGTGATTTTCCTAATCGAAATTCTGTGTTCTGCCCCACCTTCGGTATACTGTCCTCGTGAGAAGAATATGATAGGACACCCCGGAAGTATCACCATGAAGAATATTAATAAATTCCTATTTTATTGCAGGAAATGTGAAGCATCCTCTAACGAAATTGCCAAATGGAGGGAGGGGGAGTGTGAGAGTACCAATAAAATGGAGGGTGTTATTTGCAAATTTCACCATCTTCTGCCACACAATAAATTCAATAAAATCACACCCTCAATAGGGGTTGAAGCTCAATGGGGAGATGATGGGCAGGGGAAAAAGTGCCCCATTAGACTCGATAACCCTCCCTTTATTTGCTTACTCCGTGCAACGATGTGCTGACTTGAAAAATTTCCATCCACCAATTTTGGTCAACATTCCTCCCCCGGGGACAGGGGTCGGGGCAGGAGACTGGGGGCTTTTTGGTGTGGCAATGAATCCCTCATTTTTTCGCCTCCCCCAAATGTGTGAAAACATTTGCACGAGTCAAATGAGGAATTTGATGTGTCCTGCTGGAAATCTTCATATATGACTTCTCCCTGGGGCGTTCACACAAATCGACATACATTGTTTTTACTGGACTCAATATGTGGTCACCCCATATCACTCACTCGTATCCACTTTCAACTGGCATGTTTTGCCATAATCGGTCAGCTGGGGATGAGGAGTCGGGGATGTGGATTTGTCGGGTTTTCATTAGTTTTTTCATCCATCTATGAGCATAATTTGTGCTACTATTTTCTTGTATTTTCCTTTTAAACTTTTTATTGAATTTTGAAATGAAAATATTTAAGATTTGTAACTTTCCTGAAAGTGATTTATCTCATGCAATACCTGCTTCAAACAATAATAAAATGGGACGAGTTGTCAGTTCTAAAGAAAAATAATACCAGAATATTTCTGGTGGCCTTTAAAGGAATTGAAACCGGGACAAAACGAACGGTCTACCACTTAATGCAATATATATATGACTGTTTGGATGATCCAAAAAGATACCTCATCAATGAAGTCATCAGTTACTTTCAAAATTAGCCATTAGATATTTTCAAAAATTTTCTGGGAACAGTAAAATATTCTATGAACAGTAAAACTTTCTGAGAACAGTGACATTTCTTGCGAATAGAAAAAAACTTCTTGAGAACAGTAAAATTTTCTGAGAACAGTAACATTTCTTGCGAATTGGAAAACTTCTTGCTAACAGCAAAATTTTCTGCAAATCATAAAATTTTATGGGAACAGTTAAGTTCCTGAGAACAGTAAGTTTCTTCTGGGAACCGTACAATTGTCTACGAACAGTTAAATTTTCTACAAACTGTAAAATTTTCTGAAAATAGTTGAATTATTTGAGAACTGTAACATTTCTTGCGAATAGGAAAACTTCCTGCGAACAGTAAAATTTTCTGCAAAAAATTTCATGGAAACAGTTAAGTTCCTGGGAACAGTACAATTTTCTACGAACAGTTAAATTTCCAGCGAACAGTAAAATTTTCTGCAACAGTGAAATTTTATGGGAGGAGTAAAATTTCTGGGAACAGTAAAACTTTCCTGAGAACAGTTGAATTTTCTGCGTGTTGTAAAATTTCATGGTAACAACAAAATTGTGTGGGAACAGTAAAATTTTTCTACAAACAATAAAATATTCTGAAAACAGTAAAATTACCTGACAACCACAGCATATCCTGTGAATAAGAAAATGTCCTACGAACAGTAACATTTTTTTAGAACACTAAAAATTCCTGTGAACAGTAAAATTTCCTGTCAACAAGAATATTTTATGGGAAGGGAAAAATTTCTAGGAACAGTAATTTTTTCTGCGAACAGTAAAGTATTCTGGGACCACTAAAATTTTCAGTAAAACAGTAAACCTTTTTACGAACAATAAAATTCTGTGGGAACAGTAAAATAATCTCCGTACAATAAAACTTTATCGGAATAGTAAAATTTCCTACGGACAGTTAAATTTTATGGGAACAGTAAAATATTCTGCAAACAGTACAATTTAATACGAACAATAAAATTTTCTGGGAACAGTAAAATTATCTGGGAACAGTAAAATTTTTTAGTAGCATTAATTTTTTTTGCGAACAGTTACATCTTCTGCGAACAATAAATTTTACCGTGGCCTATAAAATTTCATGAAAACAGTAAAATTTTCTGAGAACAGTAAAATTTTGCTGATTACAAATAGAATTTTGTAAGCCTGTTCTTTAAAGACCAAATTATTATTAGATTTCAACAGTTTTTACTAAACTTGTAAAAGCGATTGAAGAAACGTTTCTAACGATTTTACTAACTTCTTCAAAAAGCGGTTAGAATTCAAGACCACTCAATGACATGTAAATGACGTTTTTGACACAATTCTCTCAATATAATATAAGATTTTCCTCCTGTATTGGATAATCTTTTCTCGGGTATACTCTGATCTTGAACAGTTTTTAAAAGATCTATGAATCGGTAAAAATCGGTTTTGAATTGAAGCGGTAAACTTATAAAAAATAGCGTCAAAGGTACGGATTCGAGTATTTTGTGAAACTATAACATTTTCCCACCCTTTTTTCCCATGGAAAGTGTCCAAATAGAGAACGGGAGGCCGTTTATATTGGCTCCCTAAATAAGTTGTCTTGGAATTCTGTTGCCGATGGCTATCCAATTGTGGATTTTCCCATATATCCATGTGAATGCGTGCCAAGCGAGAGTGACACAATCAATCAGATACTCAGGGTGTGGAATTGTAATTGAATTTGATGAGCAGGAAAAGGCACGAATAAATTCAATTGACATTCACTTGCTTTTCCTGGGAGTTTTCCCTGACTATCCGGGGTATGGGTTGAAGAGTGCGAAAATCAAATAAAACCAGAGATTCTTGTGGTACAATAGTCGCAAATCAGGGTTTGGTGTATGTGGTAATCAATTGACATGTGAGTTTGAAAAAGCCATCCCCTTTCTGCCGAGGAAATAAATGTTTGAGTGTGATTTTTCCGTGACTTTTCCCAACCACTGACTTTCGAGCACAGCTGACTTGGCCAGTATGAGATCATAATTCACTTTTGCCAACTTCTTCGCCAAACCCAAACCCCTCTCCATTGACAAATAGAAACAGTGGCTTCTTGAGTGAGCTTTTGGCTCTGGCACTTTTGGGCGGGAAAATAGGTGCGAGGGTGGTATGAATTCTCCAGGTGAGTTAGACACACACATTCTGGATATTTTTCCTTCGCAAAACTCTCTGCACCATGACTCCATCCCAAAGCACTCCATAACTCCCGAGAGAAATTGTACGACCGCACATGATTTTTCCACGAAAGCTTTCCACTTTCTCACGGTTGGGAATTGAACAATAATACACTCCCAGGTTCGTTGGTGGATTAAATTGAATTATATCGCTGTCAAATAAATGCACCCATCGATGCGAAGACACAGAAAATCACATTGGTTAGAAACAAGTTGAGCTTTTCATCCAAAAATTCAAGTCACTCCTCAATCTTCTCAGCAAGTTAATACAAATATTTTAGAGCAAATTTTTCTCACGATCATTTTGGCAAAAAAAAAGCTGTAGCATTTTACCATTGTATGAACGATACGGAAATCAAATTATTCCCCAATTGAATCTTGAGGAAGAAATAGCTGAAATATATCTTCCAAAAGATCCTTAAAATTTATAAGGGTGATCCTGAAGGAATGACGTACATTAAAATATCTTTTTTTTAATAAATACTTTTGTAGGAATCAATAATATAAACGGTGTGCTTTAATAGAGCTCTTTAAAATTAGAAAAAGGGCTTCCATTATGGTGCAATTCTAATTAAAAATGAACATTGTTTTTTTAGTACATGACTGTTCTCAAGTGCACTTACACACAATAGACTTTTGTTTGTACTGGTTCCTGTCACGACTATATGGTGGTTTTAGAACACGATAAGGTTTGAGGAAAATTGTCGAGACAGGAACCAATACAAAAATAAAACTTTTAAAATAAAAAAAAATATGTTCAAAATTATGCCCAACGCACAATGACTTTTGTTTTGTAAACATATTTTTGACTTTCCAATGAAAGAGAGTGAGGTCTAGATCTAGTCATCCCGCTCACTCTCATAGAAAATTTTGAAAACATACTTACAAACAGAAGTTATTGTGCGCTGGGCATTAATGTTCCAAAATAAATACGAGGATGATGGTCTACTAGGAAGTGATCTTACAACAATGTCCTGAATCTCATCTAAATATTCTAAAAACTGCTGCAATGTCTTAAAACCAATTGCAAGAATTAGATGAGGTAAAGTACCCTTTATTCGACCGGTTCCTCTATTCGACCGGTAGATTTATTTATTCAATTTAATTATATTTGCTATAATATTTTGTGTATGATCTAACATTAATAGGTCAATTATTCTTTAAATAATACGAATCAGTGACAAATTCATAGAAATTAATGAAATTCACCATCAAATATTCAAAAATTGACCCACCGGTCGAATAGAGGAACCCGGTCGAGTAAGGGTACTTTACCTTATGTTAAAAATCAATCCCACAAGGTTCTAAAATCAATGCCACTATAGACCAAAAAGTTATCTTAATATAATAAAATAAATGCAATAATTTTCAAGAAATAAATTACAAATTATCAAATAAAATAATCTCAACTAAGAAGCACTCTAGTAATATAATATAAATAATAATCAGTCCCAAATCAATACCACGATTTTAGGAAATCAATAACAAAATAATGTAAACCCAAAAAATTCTTAAACCAAGACAAAAATGTACTAACATCAATCCCAACATTTGCAAAAAAACAATCCCACAATATTTTTCAAACAAAATACGGCAATTTTGTAGAAATAAATCCCAAAATGTGCCATAAGTAATCCCACAACTTGCTGAAAATCAATTACTTTGTGTCATATTAATCATACGATGCACTAAAATGCGATTTCTTAATATTCTGAAACCACTACTACGATTTCCTAGTACTAAACCACGAAACAAAATCTAAAACCAATCTCACAATGAGATGAAAATCAATCCCAATAAGTACAAAAATTAATCACAATTTTTTTTGTAGGAATTAGTTCTACAAGGAGTTGAAATAATCGCACGATACAATTAAAATCAATCCCAATATGTTATAAAATCAATACGACAATATCATTATGTTCTAAAATCAATGCTATGACTTTTTTAGTAGTTCACTATAAATATGTTCTGAAACTCATTCAGTGAAGTGTTAAAAATAAATCTAAGCTCAAATTAAGTGTTAAAAATAAATCGTAGCTTAAAATCAATCCCACTATGTTCTGTAAATAAGTACCACAATCCCAAGGAATTCTACAATAATGCCATTTTACTACAAAATAGTATTCCATTGTGTTCTAAAAATAAATGTCTCGTTTTTTAGTAATACGTCGCAAAATATTTTTAACAACCCATATACGTTGTACTTAAAATTAATCCCATTATGTTTTGAAATCAATACCATAATGTCTTGTAAAGTTACTTTCACAATACCAAAACGTTACAAAAACAAAATGAATTATTGGTATTGCTTCAGTAAGAGCGAATTATAGGGTGGAGTAACCACTTATCGCCACTTTTAGGAAAAACTGAAATTAATTTAATTATAATTTTTAAACCCTTATTATAAAGTAACTTAAATTTGACACAAAGTTACTCAGATATGTTGTCTATAGATATATCAAACTAATAGTCCCTCAATTTAACGGTGGATTACTTAAAAAATATATTTTTATTAAAAATTCAAAAATAACCACTTCTCGCCACCTACTTGAAAAGGTCCAATTATTTTGGACAATATTATTAAAAAATATATTCAGCGTTGCTTTTTCTTCCTGATATCCTTTTTATTACTCATATTATATGATTTTTCTTCGATTTAACTACAGGTGGCGAGAAGTGGTGACACCACCCTAAGGGTACAATTAAAAAATGCACTAAAGTCAATTAAAAAAGATATTATAGACATTTGAGTTCCATAAATATGGCAAAAAAGCGTGAGTTCTGCTGGGGAATTCCGTAGCAGTATGACAAAGTCGTATGACTTGTACAGTTTTATTGTGTAAAATCTAGAAAACTATTCGAATATTCGATTCATATCAATCACTGAAAGCTTAATACAGCTCGTTGCAATGGCCAATAAATACTCATAGGCATTTAACATTATCCTCTTCCCGAATCTTACCATGATAATTTGTCATATGACATTGTCAGACTCTTACAGAATTCACCATTGTTCATTTTTTGTGTGCATGACTAAAATCCTATTTATTACACAAAATTACATCCTTCGTGATATTTACTTAATTTTTCTACGTGCAGTGGGATAAATAAATAAAAGCACAATGTACACCCATCTGATAAAACACTCTCCCTTGAACGTTTAGTATATTCAAACCATGAAAAGAGCGACTCATCAATATGAAAAATTCAATTGTAGTGAATTGAGAAGGAAAAATTCGACTGATTTTGAAATATCGTCCAAGGAGGAATAATTTATGTATTATCTTGGGAGGAATACACCAGAAAAAAGTTAAGAATATGTGTCAAATGTGAGATAATTCCTTGCATTTTCCCTTCGATTTTTCCCCAAATAAGGTTTCTCTCATGAGGATCATATTGAAAGTTACTAGTGAGGCAATTTACTCGATTTGATGAGTTTTCTTCTACAATTTTCCAAGATTGTTCAACTCTCTTTTATTTGTTTGGCAGAAAAAAAGAAGTCAAATAAACTGAAAAATTTTCACTAACACGCTGAAATTGTTTCCTTGAGAATGAGGACACAACGCAGAATAATATTCAAGTCATTTCATTCACCAGGCGCCTCCATAACATTCCACTGTCTTTTCACGCCTTTTCCTAGGAAAATGCCCGGGAGGGGCCTGGGGGAGGGGGGGCAGGGAAAAGAAGTTGGCAAAAAGGGGTGCAAAAGGCATTCAGTTTTACAGATATTGTCGTGGCATGGAATCACATTAGAGTTGCACATACATTTTCGAAATTCCATTGAGAACATTTCCCTGGGTTGGAAGCTCCTTGAAAGCATCCTTTTTGTTGTGACATACAACAGCAACAAATATTCAACGAAATTAGATTTTGCAAAAGCGAAAATTTTTATACCATTTGACAGGATGATGGGGGAGGGGATGAGGGTATCTTCAGATTCCAATGTGAGTGAAAGAAAAATAAATAAAAAATGTGGAAAAATGTCAAATTTTCAAGTATTTAAGTGCGGCAAAATGGTCTTTTTGATCTGACTTTCTTCACTTTCACCTCCTGGAAAAATGTAATGTTGGAAAAGTAAACAAGAAAGCGAGAAAATATGATAGGATTCTAAATGTTTTTCCATTGAAAAGTGCCTTTCAGCATTCGAAAGACACTCATCCTCGGGGGATAGGGATTAAAGGTTTGGAAGGGATGCTCCCCTTTGGGGAAGGGGGGGTGGGGAGTAGGAAAAACCAACGAAAGGTGAAGTAGAAGATGAGATATTATTAAAGACTCTAGTCACGAAATTTTTGGCGGAAATCGCATTATTTCCTCTTGTATCCACTTTCTCTGTTGCTGACACTTACAACACAACATCAACATACAAATAACACTGCAATTATGCTAATACATGTGGCATCTTTTTCCCTTAAACTTCATTATCATTAGCATTCTCACAGACTTTCTTATTATTCCCACCCACAAAATTTACTAAAACAATTTTCCAGACAAGTTTCACACGAAGGATTTCTTGAGATGCACGAAAAATCACCAGAAAAATGGAGAATTCTGATTTGGAAAAACGAGATTCCTAAAGAAAATTTTGCAAATTCTATGTGATGCTTTTTAATGCTTCAAATGTTACATTTATTTTATATAAGTAAATTTATAGGAAAATAATTATCAAGGAAGATGTCATACGGCTTGAATACAAATAAATAATTAAAACCAAATCTATATTAATAATCGTTTTGATAACACAAACATTTTCAGACCCATTAAAAGAATGTGCTAGAAATACTTCTTTATTCATATTTTGGAATTAGTTTCTAACTTCTTAAAGATTAACATATGATTTATTGTGAAAAGTAAACAAAACGGTTCGAGAAACAAGAAACACGATCACTGTTTTAAATTCTTTATATTAAACTTAAAAAAAAACATTTATTTATGAAGTGTACCTGTATAAGAAAAGAATTTGTCACTTAAAAGTCAAATTGGGAAAGACAATGAAGGAAAATATTATCAAAAACGGGGCGATGTCAAAGTTTCTGTGCATATTTCGTGAACAAACTTTGCATTACTTTTCGCAAAGCGATAGAAAGACAGTAAAATATATTTCTACCTCAGTTGGACTATTTTTCACACGTCATGAAAGAACTAAATTAAATAAAAATTGAATAGAAATAAATTATTCAAAATCATCCAGTTCAAATGAGAAATTATAACAAATCCAATAATTAGTTTATCGAACTAACTGGTAAAAAAGCCCAATTTCAAAGGTGGTCTAATTCGAAGGTACCTCACTTCCCCTAAATATAGCCAACATTTGCTAAAAAAAAAAGATGGCAAAGCGTTCCTGTGCGGAATGGTCGAACTGATAAGATAGAGCCCACAGTGAATTAGTTTTACGCATGATCTTTTGGTACTTACTAAACTACTAGAGATCAAATTGATTCATAAATCACAAAAGCATTTGAAATTAAAAAAATCGGTCTTAACCGATTCATTACCGATGAAAACCGATACAGACGGGTAAAAATCTCCACCTTTCCAAAAAATCCAAAATTGACAAAATCGGTTGAAAAATGAGCCCTCCAAAGTCCAAAGTGGTTGACTTTAACGTTCAATATTTCAAAATGGCGAATTTCCCGGTCATAGGTTTATTTGGACGAAATGTTCGCCTGGGCTACTTCTAAGGCATATGCGAGAATCATTGAAAAAACTTGGGCCAATTTTGAGAAAAACCGAAAAAAAAACATTATTTTAAGGGGATGTTAATTATAAGGGATGTAAAATTATTCAAAAATCGGTACTTAACCAGTTCATTACCGATAAAGACCGATGCAGACGGCTAAAAATCTCAATGCGTTTCCAAAAAATCTAAACTTAACCAAATCAGTTGAAAAATGGGCCCTCCAAAGTGGTTGACTTTAACCTTCAATAATTCAATAGACTACCTCTAAAACATATCCAAAAATCATTAAAAAAAAAAAGCTTGGGCCAATTGAAAAAAAAAAACGAAAAACGTGGTTTCGGAGGGGTATATGGGAAGGAAAGGGTAGGGAGGAAAAACGTTTCGAGATATTGTTTTTTTTTATTGGGGGTCATGGAAGACTGGAAGTCGATATCTCTTACCGTTTAAACTCCAGAACAGTGACAAGTTGAAAAGAAAGACTATTATAAGTGCTCTCTTTGAGTTCGAAATAAATTTTGTATGAAAATATGTCCTCTAGGTATTTTTTCAAATTTATAGAAGCCTGTAATGAAGCGAATCAAAATATGATAATACCTCATGTCTGGTACTATTTGCCCCAGCGTTTTTGAGAATAGTCACAAAATTACCTTTTAGAAATTAGATCGATAAACGTATTTCCTTACAAAATAGAGGAAAATTACTTTCACAAAGTTGTAGAGCGGTAAATTTCCTACAAAACTGCGCTAATTAGAAATTTTTGAAGCGCTCGAGTAGCTTGTAAAAAAATAAAATATCCGTTTTGTGACTTTTTGCCCCAGTCTCCCCTACCGTTTAAAATTTTCTCTTTTTGTAATTCTTTAGTCTAAGACGAACCTTAGAACAAAGACTGCGGATAGGACAAGTGGGAAAAGTAGACCAAATAGAGCATTTTTTAATGAATCGGTAGTCTTTTTTTTTATTGGAGTGTCCTCTCCGTAGTTTTTACTCTAATTACTGATCACAAATACATTTTTCCAAGTAGCAAGAGCATCAAGTTAACTCAAAAGGTTTCTCATTCAACATGGCAATCCTTTCGCAAATTAATTAAGAACTATTTAATTGGAAAGTTATCTACTTTATACATTTTTGGTTTGTACATTATTCCCAAATTAGTAATGCAATAGTTTGAAAAGTTTCCTATACTGAGATTAATGAAAATCTAACTTTTAAATTGATTGTTATGCAATTAGAGAGAAAACTTTCGAAATTATTGCAAAACAGAATGTTTTCAATTAATCTTTGGTATTAGGAGTTGGTAAAACAATTTAATCTCTTAGGATAGTCTTAATTCCGAATAATACCAATAGAATATTAAATATTCATTTTGAGTTGGCAGTTGTGAATATTTTATCGAGTTTAGAGAGAGTGAGAGAGAGAGGATTGAATTTGTAAATTGGTAATGTAATATTCTGCCAGGAAAACGGATTTTCCATTAATCAGAGTTTTTGAAAATATGAGAAGCACTTGTGATAACAAGAGGGATACTTGTGGTGAATTTTTGCAAGAATAGTTCATGTGAATATCTCCTCAAATATTCATTCCTCTGGAAGAATGTGCATTTAATTAAATCAACTGATTCGAGAGATTTTATATTAATTGCCACGATAATAATGCCGAAACACGACTGTGGTTTGGAAAATTGAGCAAAATTTGTGCATATTGTACCAAAGTGTGGAAAATGATTTGCATTTATTTCGAAATAGCGAAATCCAGGTGTGATTACGATGGATTTATTTATTTATTTTTTATTTTTCAATTTATCCTCATCGAATAAATCCATCGTCACGGATAATAATTACAATGCCATTTTTCCGCCAAATGGCTCTTCCAAAGTGGGAGAAAATGCTCTGGTGCAATTTGTTATAATTGCATGCGGGTAAATTGGCGCTCGAGGGTGCAATTTTGATGCACTTTAGCTGGAGCTTTTGGAAAAGAGGAATAGTGTGTATGGATATATATATGGCCTGGGTATAACATAGAGTTGTATATGAGCAAATTTGACTTGGAAGGGAGCCACAGCAATTGTTTATTGTTGAGCCATAGAGGCCATAGAATATCTAACAAATGAACTCGAAGCTCGCACAATCCAACCGCATTAACTTTTGCTGCTGCTGGGCTTTTCTGTGGACACTTTGTGGTGGTGACAATAGGGATTGATCTTGGTGCCATGGCAAATAATAGACATACAGAAAGCTTCCAAAGTTCCAACCTCTCTCTCTGTCTCATATGCTTTTTGAACTTTTGTTGGCAAAGTAAGAAAAAATAAAAGTCTTATCAACAATTCAATAAAATTCCAACATTTTCCATTTTGTATTTGAATTCTTCGGTCAATGTGACATCAATTGGAAATGTTGCAAAATTTGCATGTGACTTTATTCTTCCAAATCAACCTTGTTCCCCGCAAATGCCCTCAAGATGGAATTTTGTAATATTGAAATACAGGAAATTCCTAAGAAAAATCTCCCATGCATCATTCCTTATTCACTGAAGAATTTTTCTGGTCAATTCTTTCAATAAAATAGAAAAAAAGAAACTCTCTTGTTCTGATAGGAAATCCTGCTAAGAAATATCCAATATGATTCCAACTGTAAAGTTTTTCACTGATCATTCATGATTTGTTTTACGTAGGGAAAAGTGGGGCAAATCATACAGCACAAGATTTTTTCATAATTCCTTTTCTAACCGATTATGAATTGATTTAAACTGGCAATGCCCCCTTCGTTTCATATGAAATTCAATAAAAGTATAATGCTATTTCTGCGTTTGTGCATTTGACCGCCCGATCGTTATTACCCATAGAGGCTAAACGGTATATGATAGAGACTTGAAGACTTCGGTAGACCCCGCTTAAGTCGACCCTGGAATCACTAACATGCCCCATATTTTCCTCTCTCCCATCTCCTACCCCTCCAAAACCTTGATTTTTGGTTTTTTAGAAAATGCTGTTTTTTAGAAGAACTTGTAATGAATCGCTAAGTAATTTTATTCAAAAATCAATTGTATTTAAGTAGGGTAACGGCATTACTTGCAGCCACTGTCTTTACTTATCGCCTCCCCGTAAAAAACTTTACAATGTCAAAAAATTATTTCAGAAAACCTCAAAATTAAAAATATTTAATGTGTTTTAATAGCAAATCACATTTTTTTCGGTTTTCGGAATCATTTTCTAACAAAAATTGCGACATGGCCATAAGTAAAGACTGGCCACAAGTGATGCCGTTACCCTATATAGTTTTCCAAATTTGAACGCTTGGGGGTATGAATAATATTTCTCATCTAACAAATTGGAATGACATTTTCAAAAATAACGAAATTCATATTTACATAAATTTATAATAATAAAAAATCATATAATAATAAACAATAAAATAAAATACACAGAAAAGCCAGTGCAGTGATAAGCCTAAATCAGCTTATAGAGGTGTGATTCCTTCATTGCAAATTTGGATTGTGGCAAACTCGAACGATATTTTATACTTACATAAATAATGCATATTTCGTTTAATAATCCTTAGACTTTGTGTAATTTATTATCGTTATTAATGAGGAAAATTGGATGAGAAATACATATCTGAAAAATTTTAAAGTCTTTTTTCTCGAAAACTATGAGAAATAGAGGCCTCAAACTTTACATCCGTTTAAAGGCTTCATTAGGATTGAGATGTGAAAAATTTCACTTGAAAATGAATTAATTTGGAAGAGAAATGCATATAAGTATTTAACAAATTTTAAAGTTGCTTATCTCAGAAAAATCCACTAAAATCCGTGAAAAATTTCTCGGTCCACGAAAATCCGCGAGGGAATTCGCGCCCCGCGTAAATCCGTGAAAAAATTCACTTCGCCACCGGCAAAATTCAGCGTAAAGATTTGCGCCCCCCGTAAATTCGCGAAAAATTTAACGCTCCGCGAAAATCTGCGTAAAAATATACGCCCCGCGAAAATCCGCAAAAAATACGCACCCGCGAAAATCCACGAACAAATTCGCGCTTCGCGAAAATCCGCGAACAAATTCGCGACCCGCGTCACCTCCCCATAGCAAAATTCCACAGAAATTCCAGTGGAAAACTGGAGTCCAAATTGCAATAATCCGCGGAATTTGACGCTAAAATTCCAAGAAGTTTTCCATGGAATTTGGAGTCGGAAATTCCATTGGAATTACAGCTCTCCATGGAATTTTAAGTACGCTCCACTGGAATTCCAGCGTTAAATTCCGCGGAAATCCGCGAAACATTTATGTGGAAAATCAAACGTTAATCGTCCACGAGATAAGCTGAAGAAATTCTATGGAAAATTCCACTATCTTTCCACAGGGTTTTCCATGGTTTTTTTCCACTACTTTTTCCCGAATGTCTAGCAAATAAAATGGTGTTGTGACAATGTGGATAATTTGTTTCCCAATCTTCCGCAAACATTTTTAGTGACTCCTGCGACAATTATAATAAAATTAATTATGCGACACACCGATTCGTCTAGATAATAGTGGAGTTATTACATTAAATAGGTTGCCAACCTAAAATAAGACTGTTTTTATGCCATTTAATATGTATTTAAGGATTTTTTTATCAAAAACTTTTTTATTATCTAAAATGTTATCTAAAGTAGCATCAGGGATGTTCAAAACATATACCTTGTAAATTTCACCTCGATCTGAGCACTTTAAGAAAATCGGAGGATTACAATATGTGTGATTATAGAAGGAATCACAATCACACCTAAAAATATTTTTAAAAAATTGTTCGAAAATCGTGTAACCTACTAGAAAGTTCGTACATTTTTCCCAATCACTGTTTGTAACATGATCACTTTACAAGCACTTTTTATTCTTTTACAAAAAATTGTTAAACATTAAATTTTAACCCATTAGTGCCCGTGGTATGATACATCATACGAAAATAGATAATTTTCATTAATGTATTTCTATACAATTTTTATTTACTTTAGTTGTTCAATGATTAAATCGCAAAGTTTACGCATGAAGTTACGTATGCAAACTTTGACATCGCGCCGATTTTTATAATATTTTCCTTCATTTTCTTTTCCAATTTGATTTCTGAGTGACAAATTCTTTTCTTAAACAATTACACTTTTTAACTAAAAACCATTTGTAAAAGTTTAATGTAGAAAATTTAAATTCAGTGACCGTTTTGACCGATTTGAGACATATGTGATAGCCTCTCTTTGCGACCCCTTAATAGATAGGGGAAGGTACTTCCCCTTCGAACGTTCAAGCCTTCGAATAATGTGAATTGTCTTTAATTTTTCCTAAGAGGCTTGAATATTTCTACTAAATATTAATTAGCTTATTATCAATTATTGATAATTATATCATAATTATGTGTAAGTCTTTTAGAAAACATAAAAAAAATTCACATTATTCGAAGGCATGAACGTTCGAAGGGAGAGTACTTTTCCCTAATTTCGCTTTTCATAATGAACATCTGTTGAGACCTCTACACATTGGGAGCAATTTTTATCAAAAATTATATTTTTGACAGAATTTTGACGTTTCTGCCTACAACAGTGCAGGAAATATCCTTCCAAAATCAATTATTGACGAAATTTGCTCCGAATGTATAGAGCCTTTTAATCCGTAATGAGTTTATTCCAAAATATCCTCAGCGCTTTATTCGTTTTATTATATTATTTATTGAATAAATGTAATAACTTAATAGAATTGGTATTTTATGCTTTTAAAATGGTGTGCACCAGTGTTGACTGATTTAGGAAACTTTTTCGGAATGCTTGCAGAATTATAAGTGTAGTGTACAAATTTTTGATAAAAATATGAAGAGTTCGAAACCAGAGTATGTGCGAAACCTGAAAGTCTTCCTGTTATCAGCGCCACCCGTGGCAGAAAATTGTGCTCCCTTGTGGAGGAAAAATTGATAGTGTAATAAATAGCCAAACAGTAGGATTTTAGACAATAATTATCAGTACCATTTCATTAGCGATTTATAACTGGTTTACAACATGTTTAACTTTTATTTAAAATTTCAAAACCTTTCAAACGTATTCATAATTGTGCCAATAAGTTAAGAATTACGCTCTTCAGAGTATTTTTAACCTTTAACTTTGAAAAACCCTTAGTGAATGTTATGTCATGACTATCTTCATTACATTAATGGCTTTTATAACATTTAATGCAATGAACACTTTTAAAGTTCAATCACATTTATGTTTTATAGTGGATACAATTATTTTTTCAATAAAATTCTAAACTCTTAAATTTTACGAATCAAGATATGTATTTCGCTTGAGCAGAAATGCGATTTAACTTTCAGTCAAGATCTCGTCGATGGTAAAAATTCAATTGAGTGGGTGAGAGATTGTAAAAAGCTAAGAGAAAGGGCAGAAATCGTGCATTTTGGGGATGAAGAACATTGAATTTTGGGGTGAATCGAAATGGAAATATGGAATGAGACAAACGAGCCAATGAAATTGATAAATGGCACAAAACAAAATTCAGTGAATTGGAAAAGTAGAAGAAAAGGAGGAGAAGGAAGGGAGTCTGGGAAGCCTAGGAAATTCCTCTGAGGAGAGAGATCACATATGAGAACATAAAGGAAGTGCCATCGATATTTTTTTGGTTCTTTTTTTTCCTCGAAGGAACACGTGTTTGGCCAGATCGGCGCTTTTTTATTGATTCCATCGGGTGCCACTTGTTCATTTTCACCATCTCCTGGCCCAAGAATCTCCTCGTGGACTGGTGGAGGACTCATTGGAATTTCAGAGACGATGAATGACCATTTTTTTCTATCTGAAGAATTTCCCTTCCAACATTTTTGCATTCACAATTCACACTGCTATTTCTCACAAATGTTAAACAATTCGATATGGACCACCAATGAATTTCTCCATTTGTTACAGTCCAACTCACATAAATATTCAACAGTCGAGGAAGCTCCTTTGGAACGCATTTTTGACTCTCAATTTAAGTGACGGGAATTTTAGCGATATAGGAATAAATGTAGAATTCCTTTGGAAAAACTTTCAAGCTGAGAATGCCTTCGGAGAGCTTTTAAAAGCTCTTTAAAAAAATTAAAATGTAAAATAGGACAGGATTAATCTCATATCTATTTAGGAGTCGTTTAAACAAGGGTTATTTCGAAATGCATTTAACCATGTTATGCAACGTTGACTGCTAGAAATATCCCCTAGCGGTTCGTTCCGTAGATAGAATTTTGCAAACGTCTTGTATAATCCTCTTGAATGTGTCTTGACTAAAACAGAAAATCATGGAGACTTTCTCTTTCATTTCGAAAAGATTCTAAATGTTATTGAGAACAGTTTTATTAATAAAATTTTAAGTTATAAATGTTTCAAATCTCACGGTCACATTTATCTGTCAATTAACCAATCATCAAAGATCTGTCATTACCTGGAGGGGAATACTCTAACGCTCTGGCAATGCCATATGACAAATTGGGTTCGAATCTTACTAGAGCTTTTTCGAAAATGCGATTCTGTAGCCGTGACATTGCCATTTCAGCTCACGTGGCATTTTCAGATGTCATATATTTGAGATTTCTGGCAATTCAAATGACAATGAATTTTGTTAAACAAATCAACCAAGGCGTACTGTATTTTCAAAAAATCATAAAGTAAAGGGATTTCATTAAAAAATCAGTGAATTGCATTTTCGAACTCATATGATATGACATAAAAAGCTCGATTGATATTGTCATTTTTCGAACTCACGCGTGACAATGCCACGAAAATTACAGAATTCCCCTACAGGATGCATAAAAAAAATTAACAGATCTTTCGCAGAGATTTTAATCGCCGAAAGATAGGCAAAAATTAACAACGGTATAGCTCAGTTAGAGATCTTATTTCGAAAGGCAGATTTCGAAATAAAATACCTTCGTTTAAAAAGGTCTTTACCCTGGATATCCCAAATACAGTGGAACCTCGATAGAGTCAACTAATTATTTCCAGGCGTGTTCACTCTATTGGATTCGTTGACCTATCGGAGTCAGAAAACTTCAATTAAAATGTAAAATTTTGATATAAAGGGGTATTATTTCATGTTTGTACTAGATCATTGGTAAATTCAACACGATAGTAGAATATTTTATTAAATTAATCCATAAATTCTATACCCTCTAGCCCAAAAAAATCGTATGCTTGGGCAAAAGTTAGAGATTAAGGAATGATTTTTAAGAATATTTTTATTATTAGTAAATACACTCAGTTCCGGAATTACCCACATTTTCGGGACTGAAAAACTCGCGAAATGGCATTATGCATCAAGAAAATTTGCATACCCGCAGGCGATTTCTTCTCAATAAATTAGCTTAAAAATTTTAGTTTTTTGTTGCTTATTTTTGTTTTTGATCCAAATTTTCTTTTGATATTTTAATGAATTTACACATTTTCTTTAGAAGCGTAATTTTTATGATCGTTTATCATGTACATTTTTTAAAGAAGTAAGGTCTTTAAAAAGTTTGAATAAATTTAGAAAAGTTTCTTCACTATGTTGTTATATACTCAAAAAATCTAGCATCCTGTACGATTTTTGTAATTCGAGTTCAATTTTTTTTTATTTTTGCCATAATATTATTCACTTACAAATAATTAATGATGGCTCAAAATTCCTTACATTGTGATCATAGACCTAATCAAAAAAACTTAAGACAAGAGAGAAAAGACAAGAGTACTTTCAATCCGTCAAAAAGCTTAAAATAACGTAAAGACAATGAGGCTATTTACACCGCCGCATTAGATTGGGATTATACTGCCCCAAAATCGGATTTCGGATAATTAAGTCTTAATCTAAGGCAGTAATCTAAACGATTTCATTGAGGTCATTTAGACTGTCGTATTAAATTATAACTGCGTTGTCCCAAAAACCGATTTTGGGACAATGCAATCTCAATCCAATCCGGCGGTGTAAATGGCCTCAATGATTTTGTTGGAAAATAATTACACGGTTAATATATCTACGAATTTTATCAAAAATTACCATGTCCTTACATAAATATTTTTTCTTGTGTTCAAAGTGTTACGTTGATCCACAATAAGACTGGTTATTTCGAAAAGATCGTAATAAAATCATATAATATTAATAGTTCAATAATACAAGAAAAGTTGACTCTATCGGAGTCAATTTGGGTCCAAGTTGACACTATCGGAGTCCTTAGAATAAAAAAATAGCTATTGACTCTATTGGAGATTGACTCTATCGGGGGTTGACTTTATCGAGGTCCCACTGTACTTCAATATTTTCTTTTATTTCTAAAATTCACATTTTTTAAATCCACTTTAATTTTAGAACTGAAATATATGTTCTACGTCAATCTTCAATTTGTTCCCACAAACATTTAAAATGTATGAGAACACGAATATCTCCTTTAGCTCCTCGAATCTTCACTTTCTTAGTTACAGTAACAAATCATACACAATGAATAATTTCCCCTTGACTTGGCAATAGAATAAATCTCTCACCAGGGAGACTTCCTCATCCCCCAAATAGCCCGAGAACAAAGTTATTAAAGAAAAAAAAGGAGACACTTAAGCTTTAGTGTGTCTCCTATGGAAATTACTTCTTCCTCTGTTCGCCAGAACTGAACTTAAATTTTCCTCGCAAAGCATCGTAATGTCCATTTTTGCTCATTACTATAATTGAAGTGATTTAAATCAAGCAGAACCAGATGGGACGCATCTTAAGTGCCCACAGAATGAATTGTGTATGCAGCAATTCCGTTTAATTCATATGAGAAGTCTTTTCCGGGAAATTTTCTAAATTTTACCTTGTCACGAACACAACAGCTTTAATCTTTAATCGTAATTAACATCTTTTCTGGGAAAAAAAAGACTAAATTATTTATTCCCTTTTAGTCATTTTCTGAAAATGACCAAAGCTTTCCATTTGGGATTGAGAATAAATTATTAGATTTTTTGATAGTGATTAATTTTAATTAAAAATTTAATTAAGAAAAAACAAGAGCCTCTCGACATTGTATTTTTTCATAAGTTTATGAATAGAGACACTGAAGACTAATGGCAAGTTTTTTCCTAAAGAGAATTGACTTATCAGTCTGATAGATTTAGAAATCGTGCACTAAAAGTTATCTGAAAATACATATTAGGTGAGATTCTTAACAATCTCACCTACTATAATCCTAACAAAATTTCATGTCGTCCGATCAACCTCAAACTTGGCCAAAATGTGTTTCAGCACTTCCTAATCACGAATATATATGTGGCTATTTTACGTTCCCGGCCGGCCGGCCGGCCGCTCTTTGGAGCTTAATAGCTCCTAAACTAAAAAAGATATCGACTTGCGGTTTTCGGCAAAGGTTATATATCGGGTGAAAATTGCAACTTGGTGCATTGACCCCCCACCCCCCACCCCTCCTTCCGCCATTTTGAAGACCCCCCTTTTTTTGTTTTCTCAATAGCTCCGCCCCTATGGCATCGAGCGGGCTCAAATTTTAGTATGTTATAGCTGGGCCTTAGGGCTTTCCATCAATACCAAACTTAAGGTCCCCCGACCCCCCTGACCCGTGCTATAAGGGTCCAAAAAAAATTTCTTAAAATGGCCATAACTCCGGTTCTAATTGTCAGAATTTAAAAAATGGGGGCTTTTTGGAAAGCTCTCGTGAAATGCCACTTCCCCTTCTAACATCGCAAGTTCATAAAACCACCGCTAGGGGCGCTATTATTAAAAAGAACATTTTTAAATCTTATAAGTTAAATAACTCAAAAATTCCATTGTGCATCGGGCTGAAATTTTAGTATGTTGTAGCCGTTGATTATACCTATCAAACAAAAAAAACCTTAAGTCGATCCATAACCCCTGACCCGAGCTATAAGGGGTCAAAGTTCGAACATTGACCGGCCTCTATCTCTGGTTCTAATTAACATAGCGACCTAAATTTTACCTTTTTGGTTTCGTCTCGATGAGCACTTTCAGATGGAAGTTCAAAAAGTCACCACAGGTGGCGCTGTGATAGCGTCAAAATTCATCGAAATTCAAAGTCACTTTTCTCAAAAACGGCATTGTGCAAGTTAATGAAATTTTAGTATGTTGTAGTCCAGTCTAGGACGTTTCCAAAATGGTGCAAATGTGCGCTGTGGTTAAAACAGAACCGGAGATATGAGGGGTCAAAGTTCACAAAATTCAAAAAATCATATCTCCGGTTCTATGTGACCGATTTTGATGAGTGAGGGCTTAAACGAAAGATCTCACCAAATGCTACAACTTTCTAGAACATTTGAACTTCGTGGGACCAACACCAGGGGCGCCACAGTCGAAAAACCAATTTCAATATCACATAACCTCAATTATCTCGACTGTCGCTGAATCGATTTTGATGATTATTTCGACATTATTGTAGAGGACATTTGTCTCTATATTTCGTCCATATATCATTTTCTGCTCAGACTACGCTATCACTCCGATTTTGCCGTTTAAGTGTGAAAAAATTGATTTTTTCCATAATAACGCTTTGAAATCACTCAGATGCCAATTTGACTGCCTCTACTCCACCAAGACACTTAAAATATGGTTTTAAATGGAAAGTCCCACAGAATACAACAATTCTTTGATATAGTTGAAGTTCAACAAATGACTACTTGGGGCACTTTGGATGAAAAAAACAAGTTAAGAAACAAAAAACCTCGCTTATCTTGGCTTCTGAGTAATCGATGAGATCATGTTCTATGGGAAAATTATAGAGTACATTCTGGTCAACATTTCACCCATATATTACTTTTGTGCCAGTTCATCCAAATCCTTGATATTTTGATTTAAATACAAAATTTGTATAATTTCACGAATTTGATTCAAGATAACTGAATGGCGACTCACAATTTCAGCTCTAAATCGAATTTGCAAGCATTTCGAGTTAGCTCACGTTAAGAATCTCACCTACATAAGCCGGTTAGGATTATCTGTCCCTTTCATAATGTTGGCCGAAATAATATTAGAATTACGAACAAATTTCTTTAAGTCGCGGTTTAAAATCTGCAAAATTTTTATAAGAAAAAGTGAAAAATAGCTTCACTTTTTATTAGGCCTGATGGGCCTCTAAATAAAAAATAAATAAATTTTTCACTAAAAAATTATAGGTCTTTTAGATAAAATTATTTTAATTTTCACTAAACATTTACTTAAAAAAAATGTGCGATATTGGAAAGAAATTTCATAATTCCAAAATAAAATCGTACATGAAAAATCTGAACTCTAAAATACTTAAAGACAGCTGAGACACACACCATAATAGACAGAATTTGTATCTGTTCATTTAAAATTTATTTACATTTATGCTATTTTATTTAAAATCTTACCGAAAAACTTAAAAATATAAAAAAAAAAATTTCTTAGTTAGCTGAGACGCAAACCCCAAGTCGTTACAATTTGCATGATTTTTCAAAGATAATACTCATCTTTTTATTTTTATTTCGAAACTGGTGAAAATTTGGTGGTCATCTTGCGTTCGGGTGACCAGATTTTTATCGAAAAAAATTTACACGGGCAGCATATAGGGTAAACTAAGCAAATTCAAAACCTGCTCCAAATGGAAATTTTTCGCTACTCCAATTGGAAACGTCATTGTTTACTAAATTATTATATTTATATACTTTCCATACCACAGTTTAATTATTTAGTTAATTTTGCTTCAAATAAAGCGAAAATCCATTCATATTCACAAATTTTAATTTGTTAATTTCTCAGATAAATTAAAAGTGTACCTTTTCACCACCGAATTTTTCATTTATCGCTCATGTTTTCCAATGAAAAACACAATGAGGTGACTGTTTTGTTTAACATTTATGTCATATTTCTGGCGAATTTTACTTAAATTAAGTGCTAATCTTTATTGTTAACGGTACGTCAAGTTTTCAAATGTAATAATTCCCTATTTCGTGAACAAAAAGGGTTTTTCTGAAGTGTCTGCAAATACTTCAATAGGAAACCCCGAAAAACTAATTTTTTTGGAAAGATTTTCTTATTGTTTTAGATGGGAAAGGAGAAAAGACCATGAATAAGAACAAATCCTACACTCAAGAGCAACTCAACAAGGTTTTGGAAGCCTTTCGTCGCGGTTTCAGTTACACTGTTTGTCTCCAATTAGAAAATTTCCCTTGTCTCCATTTGGATTAAAACGTTTCCAATAGAAGCATTTTACACTCACGTATTTTTCTTGTATTTAAAAAGTTTTCAAATTATATCTAAAGAATTTTCACTAAACAGTAACATTCTCGAAGAGTCAAGGAGCAAATTTATGTAATTCTTTTCAGAAAAAAATATGAACTTAATGTGTTGAATCTTCTGTCAAAATTAAAGCGTCTGGAAATGGTTTTGAATAAGGACGTTTACCCTAGGAAATCGCCAACTTCAAATGGCTCTCCTGAAGAAGTGTCGTTCTGAGATAGAATAGTATGGAATGGAACCATCGAAATATAAAAAAATTGCCCAGCGCACAATAACTTTTGCTTTGTAAACATGTTTTAGAGATTCCAGTGAGAGTAAATGAGACCTAGATCTAGTCATCTCGCTCACTCTCATCTCATATGCAATTTGAAAACATGTTTATACATAAGAAGTCATTGTGCGTTGGGCAATATTCATTGCTAGCCTAATGAAACATAATTTATCTATAAATTTTTGTTTTAAAACTTTATTTGAAAAATATTCATACACTGAGGGAAATGGATCTGGGAGCCGGGGTTAGAAAGAGGGGTTGAATATGCACTACGGCAATCGGGGTTTAGATTCACACCAAAAAAGCAAGAAAAAAGTGAAATCCACACCAACTTTGCTTAACAAAAATTAACTCTGCCGAGTGTTAATTCTACACCGTTCTTCAATACGTAAAAAGGCACATAAAAATTAGTTTTCGTCATCCAGGATAGACACAAATATTATCTCTTATCAAATTAATGTACTTTTGTTTTATTGTAGTGTGTAAAAAGCATGAAAAATGCATTATTTAGGAAAATAATTCGTTATAGAAAACTTAAACCTCGTCGAGTGTTAAATTTACACCTCTAGCAAACATGGGAGAGATAATGCAAGATGAGTGTGAAAATTACACTTAAATAGTGTTTCTTGAACACCTTTTTGGTGTTGTCGAACAAAAAGACGCCTTAAATTTTTCGCATTATTTATTTGTTTCAGTCTTTTATGTGCGTCCATTTGAAACAGTGCCGCGTATCAGTGTGAGTTTTTATTCAGATTTTCATGAGAAATTGTAGGATAGGATATGTTTAAGCGTGAAAGATCGGTAAGTGTGGAGATTTTCTTCAAATATCGTGAAAAAGTGAAATATTTCCCAGGGAAATCAAAAAACTCCAATTGCAAGATTTGAGTAGAAGCAGCACAACATCTGAATATTAAACGAGGTTTTGATTTTTTGTTGATTACGCATTTATTAATTTTATGACTTTATTAACAGTTTCGTCGGAAAACTTCAATTTGAGATGATTTTTCATAACGGAAGCCGGTGTTACTGCAACTACAAAAGATGTAGAGAACAAAATAAGATTTGCAGCGATCAACGGAGATACTTTGGGACAGGAACCCAACTTAATATGGCTGAAAAAATCATTGGGGGTAAGTGATATCTTTTCTATTAAAATTTTTATTTTTATTGTTTGTCTATAATCTCTTTTTAGGTTTTTGTCTAAGTACCACAAATTTACGAAAACACATCATTTTCACTCCAAAACAGTTAAAGGATGCAATTAACATCCGGAGACGGCTGCGTGCTTGGTAATCACACATATCTGGACCTCAAAGAACCCATATTTATGTGGTTTTCCCTTCTGAATATTCACTATTGCAGCAGGTAAAACTTGTACTTGTTTTTAGGACTTTTATTTTTAAATTACGTTTCAGTATTTTTTCCTGTTGATCCTTGTTTCATTTTTGTACTGCGTGATAAGAAGTAAAGATCTTATTATTACTTTTAAGAGATTCAATGGATTTTAGTCCTTTTTTCATTTGCTTTTGTCTGACTTCTGTCTACACCTAATTTTAATAGAATTTTTAATTAAATTGCTCGCATTAGAATTATCCCAGTTACCAATAGAAATATCAAATAGCAAATTGAATCCTTTTGACAGTAAAACAAAATTAAATGTTTGCAAACCACAGTGAATTTTACATATTTTCCGGATGTTAAAATAGGAAAATCATACATTGGTTCAGTGATATATACTTTTATTTACTCAATTAGTAAAAAGTTATTTTTGAAGTATTCGCAATATCAATCTAGCGAGATGTAATAACCCATCGAAATTATGTTGTATATGATAAAGAGTTCCACATTGACAACTCTTATTGAAGTGCAATTTTTCTTATTTTCAATGTAAAATGGGTAATTATATCTGATCTTAAGTTTAATTTTTTTTTAGTTTAATAAAGTAACTCATTCACAACAATTAAAACGCACATAATTGTTTACTCACACAAAATTCAAACTGATTATTACAAATTACTTCAAAATCTGATATTATCAATTATTACATGTTTGTTTCGAATTTGATTTTTTGTGTTTTACACGAGCGCTAGAATTAATTCTCGAATATTTATTTTTACTAATAATAATTATTTTTTGAATAAATGAAGATAAATGGTAAAAACTCTCAAATACACCAGCTAATCATAAAATCTGTAAAGTGAATATTCAATACGAACTAAAAATGACACTCTCTAAAAATAGTCAAATAGTCAAGCATTAAAATTTTTGAATATTAAAATTAAAGAATTTTTTTGACACATAATAAATTTCTGTGAGCTTTTTACATTTAAAATATTGCAATAGTAAAATTATTCTACTCGTACGTAGATTAACATAGAATTTGATTTCTACATTCCGGATTCACATTTTTTGCCCCCTCCCCCCTTTAATCCCCTTGCTCAGTTCTTAAGCCTATTTTGACCGATTCTACAATTCAGAAACAAATAATAACAAGTTTTAAAATTACTTACTCTTTGAAGCCTATAAATCGTTAATATTCTGATTTTATTAAATAAAAACTTGAACACATTTTATTATTTCTCTTACACTTTGAAAATATTTTCAATTAGTTTCCTTTTAATATAATAATTCGTGTATTATTTTCTTAACAGTATTTTTTTTACTTTCTCTAGATTTAAGAGACTTTGGATGTCTTCATGATCTGTACGAGACGTACAAGATTTTGTAACTCACGCTCTTAAGTGAGTAAAAGGCACAAAGCAAAGGGAATTCTTCTAAACTCGCAGGAATCCGCTGACTACTACTGAGACTAAGTAAACCGGAAGGACTTTTGTGTTAACAACAACTGTATATTAAGTGTAAAAACTTTGCGGACTTCGATAAAAATAAAAGGAAAAAATATTTTTATAAAAGCTATAATTTTTTATTGGTATGGGTGTAATATTTACACCCAAAGGGGGTACTATTATTTACACTGTGGATGGTGCTACTATAAACCTCAGCGAGGTTTACATATTTTAAATAACATTAGTGTGAAAATAACCCTCGATAGGGGTTTGCAATTTATTTTATAACGTTGGTGTAAAATTCACACTCGATAGGGTTTGGTTTTTCTACTCAATATTTTTAACCCCCGCCTATTACCAAATTTACTACCGGAGAGGTTTGGTTGATTCGGGGTTAGAATTTGGTGTGAAAAATAACCCCCGATTTGTGCACATTTCACACCCGAATTTTTCTCAGTGTAGTTAGCTGAGACAACCACCATAAAAAATTATTAAAACTTGCGTACTTTATTTAAGATTTATCTACTTATGTTTTCCTTTCTTTCCTCTCTATCTTCTTTCTTCTTTGATTTTCGACTACTGAATCTATATGTCTGGATTATTTTTTTTTGTTTCCCTGCTTACACCGAGAAAAATTTGGATGGTATTTTCTACAAATCGTGTCTTTAAATTCTACTGCCTCAAAAGATAGTAGAAAATACCATCCTCCATAGATACTTTCCTTTAGAATCTACCATCTTGACATTTTAAAATTTACTATCCTATGGATAGTAAATTCTAACAGCCGGATGGTAAAATCTACTATCCTCCTTTAGATTTTACATTGGCCTCTCTTAGATTCTAATATCCGGGAAGTAAATTTTACTGGCCGCATATTTGATGTTAAAATTTAACTGGAAGACAGTAAATTTTAACGGAGGATAGTAATTTGGATTGGAATTACTATCCCAGCCAATAAAATTTGCCATCCTGCTGTTAGAATGTCATTTTGGAATATCGTGGGTGCCGATGCAACGGTTCCCGATATGCTTTGAATACATTATAGCAATTCGTGGCGCAGCTGGAAGATGCTGGACTGTCATCACAAAGGTCGCGTGTTCAAATCTCGGCTGAGTCGTCAATGTTGGAAAAAGATTTTCACGCATCAAAATGGCTTGAAGTACAGAGAATGTCATCCAGGAAGGGCCCCAAGCCCTCAAACAATGGCCAAAAATCAATGAAAATAAGGAAAAATAAATTTTTCCGACATTTTTCATTCTAATATCCGGCTAGTAAAATTTACTATCCTGTCAGTAAAATTTACCATCCGGCTAGTAAAATCTAATATCCGGGATATTAGAATTTACCATCCGGCTATTAGAATTTACTATCCATGCAATAGGTTCTACAATTTTTGACAGTCCAATTTAATATCGCGTTTGCTGGGTGACTTTTTTACTATCCGGCCATTAGAATTTTGTATGGAGGATGGTAAATTTTACCATCCACATTTTTCTCGGTGTACCAACCTCTTGCCAAGGTCTTAGGCTTTGAGGCCTATTTTCACCAAAATCCAATGATAGGAGATCCGAAATAAAATTATCTAAGTTTTCAAAAATACCACTAAAAAATTAGAAACATTTTTCTAAATCTAAACCTAAAAAATGCTGCAAAAAGAATAATTTTCAACCGATTAAAACAAATTTGAATTTATTTGAAATGTCTTTGATTCCTGAACAAGTTTGTAACTATTTTATCCAATTGTGAACGAATAATGACTAGATAATTGATTTTTTTAATTCAGTATTCAATTGCTTTAGTAGCATCTTTACGCAGGCTTCAAGGGATTTCATGAATCAATTAAAAATGATCTTGATTACTTAAAATTAATGGAATTTCGATTGAAAGGTGTGTGTCTTAGGTTATTTAAAGACTTCTCGGTAAAATTGTGGTTTATGTCAGTGGTGAGATGGACGAAAAATAGATTTCTTGTCTTTTCTTGAGCAATTTTTTACGACTCAATGTTTAAAAATTGATATCGTTTTCAATGAAATTAAAACTCCTTTCCCCCAATAAGACTTTTTCACTTACCTCGGGCCTGGTTGATCATCTGCCACTGCCACTGGAGTCTGCAAGAAATAAAACGAGCATTATTCCCGGAAAATCGATCCAAAATTATTATGAATTCTCCAAGAGTCCATAATTTTTTATTTAGGGATAAACAGAATCTCTTAGGACTCACCAGGCCTTCTGGAGATCCTCGCTGGAGATGCTGGAGAATTCCCACCAACAGCTCCCGGTGTTCCTGTTTCTGCTTCTTCTTGGTTTGACTCTACTGTGATGTCCAAAGGCACTTTTTATACACTTTATGCTTCACTTTATTGAACCCCCTCCTCCCTCTAGGACACTTGGCTTCCGGAGACCACGAGAATAAAGGGAGGCGAGGAGAATTAGTCTTTTAGTTCCTTTCGCGCCAAGTTTCCCTAACCTCATTTGGATTACTACTCCCGGAAAGCCCGCAGAAGTGCCGACTTTTCTTATTTAAGAACATTTAACGCTACTTGGGATTGCTTTTTTTTGGATCAGAGATTCACTACACTTTCCCTGTGGTTCCCACAAACCCGTCCACAACAGAATTTCCCGGGAAAAACTGCAATTAATTGACAGAAACACCCTTCACACTTTTCACTGAAATTTCACTCTTTTCACTTTAGAAAGCACTAAAACCTCACATTCACAAGATGCCCAAAAATTCTCACGCATGAATTTCCCTGAGAAAACTAAGAAAATCTCGCGGTAAAACACGAAAAAGTGGGAAAACACGAGAGCCTCGAAAAAGCTTCCAAGCTCCCACGTACCAAACTTGTAGTGAAAAAAATGAAGATGGCGCATCGGAAGGGGAAGAGCACCGTTGCTCCCTCGATCTTGAAACCATTCAAAGCCGGTTTTAAGGCCACTGAAAAATGAGTGATAAAAATTGGGTCACATATTTTTATTTCTACAAAGGATAACTAGATTTCATATTGTGAATTTACATTAACAAGCCTATTGAGATTATTTTCGTGGAATACAAGCAAAAGCCAGTAATAAGCCTAGATCAGCTTATAGAAGTGCGATTCCTTCATTGCAAATTTGGATTGTGGAAAACTCGAACGATATTTATACATAAATAATGCAAATTTCGTTTAATAATTCTTAAACTGTATGTAGCGTATTATCGTTATTAATAAGGAAAATTGGATAAGAAATGCATGAAAATATTTGAAAATCTTTAAAGTAGATTATCTTGGAAACTGGTGGAATTTTACACACCTCAAGCCTACAGACGGCTCTAAATGGATGTAAAGTTTGGGCAGGGGCCTCTCGAAATTTCATTTTTCCATACGTTTTTGCATAGAGGCACTGAAGACTATTGGCAAGTGTTTTCCTAAAGAGAATTGACTTATCAGTCTGATATATTTTGAAATCGTGCATTAAAAGATATCTAAAAATACATATTTCATAATGTTCGCCGAAATAATACAAGAACTTGGAGTATATTTGTGTAAGTCGCGGTACAGTATCTGCGAATTTTTTGCAAGGAATAGTGAAAAATATCTTCACTTTTTATTAGGCTTGATGGGCCCCTGGTTTGAGGCCTCTAACTCTCATTGTTTCCGAGAAAATCGACTTTAAAGATTTTCAGACACTTTTATGCGTTTCTCATCGTATTTTCCTTTATTAATAACGATAATACGCTACATACACGGTAAAAACTTTTGGACACTGACCAAAATATTGGGACAAGTTTTTCTTGGAACAATTTTTTTTGGTATTTGTACCTAGAGAAGATATTTATTTGTTCCAAAAAGTTTTCTAAACATTCTCGCTACGAAATATAGTTACAATTTTGTTAGAGTTTTCTTTTGGAACCGTTTTCATACGCTGAAATGTCTACAAATTTGAGTTGATTTCGTTTTATACAAATTTGTTCCTGAAAGTTGGAATAGAATTTGTTGCACTCGGCTGTTTTGTTCCCACTGTCAGGAACAAATTGGTACATTTTCTTTATAACAATATTATTCGTACATCTGTAACATATTTGTTCCAAAAATTTTCGGTGTCCGCGGACGAGGTAATTTTTGGAACGAAATTGTTACTCATATTGGGAATCTTTTTGTTCCCATTGTCAGGAACAAATCCGTGTAAGTGATTTCGTCTTACAGTTAAGGCTTATACTTCAGTCGAGATGGTTTTCTGTGGCGAAAGTTTAAGGAACATCAAATAAAAATCAACTTGAGAGTGTTTTATACAGACGCGTGCTTAATGAAATCATATGCGAGTGCTGGCAGCAGGAGGGGAAGGGAATCTCGAATTAAAAAAGTGAAACCGTGTAGTACGAAAATTGCCATGTTTTGGCGTCCTCCTCTTTTTGTTTCTCCTAAAAGATACAAATTTATTCCAAAAATTTTCGGTGTTCGTGGGCGAGCTACTTTTTGGAACAAATTCGTTACTAATGTGATACTCGTTAAATGAACAAGATTAGATTGTGCCAGAAAATATGGTGTCCATACAAGATCATTTTTGGAACAAATATGTGCCGAAATTTTTTACCGTGTGTGCAAAACTTCACTTGAAAATTATGAAAATTGGATAAGAAATGCATAAAAGTGTCTAAAAATTTTTAAAGTTGATTATCTCGGAAACTATGAGAGATAGGGGCCTCAAACTTTACATCCGTTTAGAATCTCTGTCAGCGACCCGTGAGAATCCGCGAAGATATTCATTATCCACGAAGAATACGCGCCTCGCGAAAATCCGCAAAAGAATACGCGACCTGCGCAAATGGCGAAAAAAGCCGCGATCCGCGAAAATCCGCGAAAAAATTCGGGCCCCGCGAAAATCCGCGAAAAAATTGAGCCCCGCGAAAATCTGCGAAAATATTCGTGCCCCGCGAAAATCCTCGAAAAAAAAATCGTGTCCCGCGAAAATTCGCGAAAAAATCGCGGATTGCGAATTGTATATGTCACCTTAGAAATCTTCGAATACAGTGCCCGCTTTGTAATCCGGATGATTGAGAGACAAAAAATGACAGATGTCCGCTTCGTAATCCGAATGAATTTTTTGAATTTGTTCAACGTCTCGTCTAAAATATAATACAAGGTTTTTTTTGTAGAATTAGAAAAAAACTTTTAAAGAAGATTAAAGACATAATTAGAGAAGACTATTCCATTATACTTCATTTATTAAACAAAAACATCACAGAATAATTCATATTCATTGCTGAACACGCATGCATACATAACCTCAAAAGTATTTTAAATGTAACCGTTGAGAACTTGTCCGGATTACGGCTATCCGGATTAGAAAGCGGGCACTGTATAGGCTCACTATGTAGAGAGAGAGAGAGAGGAAGAGTGAGAGAGTGCTATATATTATATATATGGGGAAAGCTTGTCCGACGCCACTTCTCCCGCTTTTCTTCCCGCCTGACGCTATTAGCAAATTTCTTAAAATTGAAATCTTTAAAGTGAAATATCTCGAGTACTGCTCGACGAATGTCTTAATTTTTTTTTTTAACTCTTTCCGGACCGCAGCAAATGCTGCAAGCCAATTTCACAATTTTTAATCAAAAATATCTAAGCTCAAGAATTAATTGAGGTCCTACAAAAAATATCTTACATTCGGACATCTTTAGAGTTTGTAATCATCCACAAGAATCGGATTTTTATCAGTTCTGAATAATTAAAAAACATTTTTTTTTTCATAGAAAATGCATATGCTTCTTTGGGTACTACAGTCCCAAAAGAGACGAAAGAGTTAAACTAGTCTAAATTTTCTGGGCTACAACATAAACATAAAATTTTCCAAATTTTAGATTTCTAAATAAACTACAAAACGTGATTTTTAACCGGTTTAGGACCGATTTTTGAAAAAACTAATAGCACGGAAATCGTCGTACGTGCGAGAGGATATATTATTTAAAAAAATTATGAAGATATCTCTTGCCAAACCAGAGATATTGCGTACTACGGATGGCCGGACCCGAAATTGCCGGCTTATAATTTTCGGCATCAGGGATGTTCAAAACATCTACCCTGTGAATTTCAGCTTGATCTGAGCACTTTGAGAAAATCCGAGGATTACAATAGGTGTGATTAGAAGGAATCACACCTAAAAATTGACGAAACTTTTGAAAATATTTCATGAGGACATTTATAAGGTTTTAAGTAACTTTCTAAACCCCTCGGTCAGAATTATCCGTTACAGAGTACGAAATTTGAATTTTTGGAGGGAAAACCGAACAGAGACTTTTCCTTTTCATTGTCTACTAGCGCCACGTTGTGGAATATTCGGTTAAATTTCTCGTGTTTTGACATTTTTCCGTGCAAAAATATGGCTTGTAGAAAAGTGCTTGGAAATCTGGGAAAAATTCAGAGATTCTCAGTGCGAGCAGCCTCTGGACAAACTACAGGAGTTGCCTATCCCACTCCCGAAGACGCCAATGTGAAAAAATCAACGCACACGGGGCAGGTGAGGAAGTTTTCCCAGCACCCCTTTTTCCTGGCCCCTGTTACGCAAACTATTTTCTCCTTTTCCGGGCTGTTTTTCAGATTTTCCCTGACGATGACTACAGAAATGTAAGATTCACAAATGCCACGAGATATGTCAACCAGAATTTTGCCATTGATTTGATTGATGAGGTGCCTCCCAAAGAATGTTCTGAGAGAGTGATTGCCTGCGATGGTGGCGGAGGCCCTCTGGGGCACCCTAAAGTCTACATCAATTTGGTAAGTGTCCGAATTGGATAGGATTTTGTTAAAAAAAAAAAAATAGAGAAGTTTGTGACCGGAGATTTCTGGATTTCAGGACAAACCTGGAGCTCATGCTTGCGGATACTGTGGATTGCGCTTTATCAAGAAGGATCATCATCACTAAGCAATCTCTGGGGTATCTATAATGCCCAGATGCTAGTTTTTTCTTGTTAAATTCGCTGTAGATTGAATAAAATTAATAAATTCAAGCATTACTGATGCTCAATGAGAACAGTTTATCAGCTGTTTTTCAGTGTAGGAACAGTTGCTTTTCTTAGTAAAGCTGTCAACTTTGGTAAACTTCAGTGAAGTTTCTGTGAATTTCCTGGATTTTCTCGTGCGTTTTTTCCCAGTTATTTGTGAATTTTCCGCCCAGCAAAGATGGGCAATGCAGGCAGCAATATGCCTCGTGAGAGACACAAATCCAGCTCAACTGACATCACTCCCGGATCTCCGGGAATGAAAGATGGTCAGGCTTTTGTGTTTGAAAAGAAGAAGGTCACAGGGCCCCCGGAAGACGATGAACCGTACTACACCAAAACAGTCAAATCCATTGATCCGGAATTCGTGACGGAGTTCAGGCAGAGGGCAAACACCACGTCCGAGGACCCCAGGGACAGTGGTGAGGAGGAGCTGGATGAGAATGGGGAAAAGAAGAAACCTGCCTTGCCAACAGTGTTCAAGTGGGACGGAGGCGGTAGGCAGGTGTATATCAGTGGAACATTTTCGGATTGGCAGACAGTTCCCATGGTCAGGAGCCATGGGGACTTTGTGACGATAATCGATTTGCCAGAAGGAGATCATCAGTACAAGTTTCTGGTGGATGGAGAGTGGAAGCACGATCCGAAACTGGTTAGAATGATCCTCTGTCTTCGGTCTGGGAGGCTTTCTCATAAATTCTTGGGGCTTCTTTGCAGAAAAATATCGACAACGACGTCGGGAACAAGAACAACCTCGTGTCCGTGCGCCAGTCGGACTTTGAGGTGTTCCAGGCACTGGCCAAGGACAGCGAGGAGGGTGGAAACAATGAGCAGAAGGAATACACTCAAGTAAGTATACCTCATGCTTCTCCGTCTTATCCTTTCGAATCTCTTCTTCGATAATATTTAAGTCACGGATATTGCAATCATCACAAAATGTTTTTTTTTCATTTATGATTGGGCTCTAATTTTTCCATAGGGTGAATGATGGAAAACGAGACACTTGAGAAAAAAATCAATTTCAAAGGCTTTTTTAAACTGAATAAATAATTATTTTTACCTTTTTTTTGTCCGGGATTTTTTGAATGGGATTCTTTGACAAATACAGTGCCGGACAAAATTGTACCAATGTTTCAAAATTCTCTATAAAGCACTTAATATCTCAAGATCTAATTTACATTTTGACTGAAACTTTTTTTCTTAGATAGCTTTGTTTTAAAGCTACAAATTGTGCCTTATTAGAATGTTTTAGGAGAAGGACTAATATTTTTTTAGAGCCTTCTAAAAAAATGATGCATTGGTACAATTTTGTCACTTGTACCCAAACGCTACTTTATGTTCTGAAATTTTAAATAAATTTTATTTTATGAACTATTTACGTAAAAAGTTATCATACTCTGAAGCTGATGTTGCTTAGGAATTCGATTTTGATTAATTTGAAATGCTAGCTAATAGTTTAGACCTCGCCGACCGCGATTTTCTCGCCCAAATACAAAAATAAATGGTAAAAAACCGTGACATTATTCCGGATTTGATAGTCTTACCACTGAATCACGTCCAGATATGTAGTCTGATCTCTGTGATATAGCCTACGTCATGCTTCGCAACCATTTTGTTGGACCAAAATCCGTTATTGACACATTTTTTCATAAAAGAGCGTATTTTATTTAAATATAACATTACTTAGGTTGTAAGTGAAAAAAATCCGGAAGTGTTCATGCAAAATGCATTAATAACAGTCGAAAGTCATTATATTAAATTACTTTTTACGTAAATAGTTCATAAAATACAATTTTAGAACAAAAAGTGGCGTTTGGGTACAAGTGACAAAATTGAACCAATGCATCATTTTTTTTAAAAGGCTCTAAAAAAATATTAGTCCTTCTCCTAAAAAATTCTAATAAGGCACAATTTGTAGCTTTATAACAAAGCTATCTAAGAAAAAAAGTTTCAGTCAAAATGTAAATTAGATCTTGAGATATTAAGTGCTTTATAGAGAATTTTGAAACACTGGTACAATTTTGTCCGGCACTGTATTTTAACAGAATCTTAACAGTTGTTATTAAATATTGCAACCGAATAATCGGAAAATTCACGGAAATTAAAAAATAACACATTTAGAAAAGATGGATAAAATTTTGGAAAGTTGGACATAGTGATATTAATGACAAAATATGTAGAAAATCAAATGTTGAGGGTTTTCTCTGTATACTTGCACATTTTATGGTTATGCTGCTTATGGTCTGGGTAACAGTTGAGGAACGCTAATTACCAAGAACTTCCTGGACGTTCAACCAAAAAGAGGTTCTGTAAATTTCACAGACGCCTCGCGCTATCCAGCATTTATAGTGTTAAAACGGATGCAATTTTTAGCACATTTCAATTCCCCATCCGACCAAATCCTTCTTCACTTGTTTTGGGAGTTCTGTAGAGGCTCCTATTTGTCTTTCTCCAGGAGTTTTTGCGATATTTACTACCCACTCTATCAGAAAAAATGGTCTTCGGAATCTGGAAATCTTTGCAGCCTTTTCCAGGAGATTCTCTCCTTATCAGCTGCTAACTACGGTTGCAACTATTTCTCCGGATACTTAAGGATCTTTGTCGTTCTTGTTAACATGATTTCACTGCACAAAACCACCAAATTCATTCACAAAATCAATGTCCAAGATTTCATAAAACTTGTTTTGAAAGCAACACGAAATTAAATCACTTTTCTCTCCTTTTTAAATGTAATATTTCACAAATATTTTTTATTCACCTTTTAAATAGATGTATGTCCTTCGATTTTCACTACAGACTCAATAATATTTCACAAATTATGCCGAAAAATCAAACAAAACACTTTGATATTTTCCTAGAAACTTCCATAAGAAACAGAGAAAATGACAACTACAGTGTCAAGGTTATGAATATCACGCATGCAATACATTTTTTTTTTAAATTCTTCTTGCAAGTCACCCTTTGATTGTTTTATAACGATTTTTGCATTTTTAACTTCTGAAATAATCATGAAAAATATTTTTGTGCATAACGTCTCAAGGCTTCCACACATTTGGGATCAATTTTTGTCAGAAATTGCTTTTTTTGAAGGCAATTGTTTGCGTTGCTGTAGGTGGAAACGTCAAAATTCTGTCAAAAATATTCTTACGAAAATTCCTTCCAATGTATAGCCACTTTTCCTTTAAAGCAGAGATGTGCAATAACCATTAAAACCGAATAAACGTCAAAATAAGTTTGTTGTGGTAGCGTTTTGACCATTGACGTACATGTTTCATCTGACATTTATTCGGTCTCAGCGGTTCTTGCACGCCTCTGCTTTAAAGTAAAAAATAAACATTTCTTAAGGAGGGAACTTGGGGTTCAACGATAAATTTTCTATGGTATCGATTAATCTGGATCTGTTAGATTTAGTGTACAACGCTTTTTTTATACATATTTTTGACCATTTATTATACAATTTTTGACCCTTTAACGACGAAACACTTTTTACGGACTGAAAATCACCAATAAAAATTAAACCGAAAAACATAATCAATGATAAGTCTTACATCTAACCTTGGAAAGTCCAACAGAATCTGATTCGGTGTATTTTGTGCTTCTACAGGGTAAAAACTTTTGGACACTGACCAAAATATTGGAACAAGTTTTCCTTGGAACAAATTTCTTTGGAACCAATTAGTACCTAGAAAAGATATTTGTTTGTTCCACAAAGTTTTCTTTACAGTTTCGTTACAAAATACAGTTACAATTTTGTTAGAGTTGTTTTTGGGACCGTTTTGATACAGTGGAATGTCATTTGAGTTGATTTCGTTTTATACAAATTTGTTCCCGAAATTTGGAACAGAATTTGTTGCATTCGGCTGTTTTGTTCCCACTGTCAGGAACAAATTGGTACATATTTTTTATAACAATATTATTCCTACATCTGTAACATATTTGTTCCAAAAATTTTCGATGTCCATGGACGAGGTAATTTTTGGAACGAAATTGTTACTCATATGGGGAATCTTTTTGTTCCCATTGTCGGGAACAAATCCGTGTAAGTGATTTCGCCTTACAGTTAAGGCCTATACTTCAGTCGAGATGGATTTCGGTAGCGAAAGTTCATAAGGAACATCAAATAAGAATCAACTTAAGAGTGTTTTATGCAGACGCGTGCATGACGAAATCATATGCGAGTGCTGGCAGCAGGAGGGGAAGGGAATCTCGAATTTAAAAAGTGAAACCATGTAGCACGAAAATTGCCACAGATTTGGCGTCCTCTTCCCTTCGGTGATGGGTGACTGTGAGAGGAGGGATACGCTTTTATACTAGACGAGCCATTTATTGGAACAAATTCGTTACTAATATTGGGTATCTTTTTGTTCCTCCTAGAAGGTACAAATTTGTTCCAAAAATTTTCGGTGTCCGTGAACGAGCTAATTTTTGGAACAAATACGTGCCGAAATTTTTACCGTGTATGAAATGAACGATAGGGACAAAAATAGCCCAAAAATTTAAGTAATTTTTCAGACATTACCAATGAATAATATTTTTCGTTTTAATGAAAAATATTACGTATGATTATTGTGGTTTATATTGCCAAAAGGGTTTTGCTTTAAAAAAAAATTGGAAGTATAAAAAATAAATAAAATTAATTATGAATTTGAGAATTTAAAAATTCACCACTTTTGAGCTTAAATATTTACTAAATACCAAATAGATAGAGACTTACAAAAAATATTCTAGATTCTTTCAACCTTCTACTTTACAATTATGTACAGACATAAGAAAAAAATAACTTTAGGTAGTCAGGAAAAATTATTTTCTTTATGGGACACCGGTGTTCCAATCGTCCTTGAAGGGTTAATCAATTAAGATTCCTATAAGACGTTACCGAAATGCAGAAATTTTATTTTTTTTTAATGCATTATGACTAAATTTAGGGTTTTGTAGTAAAAGTAAACTCATTTTAAATTTTAGACAAAAATTGTTTATTCAAGCCGAATCGTCCCTATGAATCTTTCCTACCATAAGCTGATTTAGGCTTATCGTTAATTTTTTTTCTCCAGGAAATTCCCACAAATAAGCCCTGGGAAAAGGTAACAGGGCCCCCAATTTTGCCTCCTCATCTCCTTCAGGTGATCCTCAACAAGGACACTCCACTATCTGTAAGTATCAATTGATAGTTTCTGCCCCAAAAATAGCCATTCGAGCAAAATTCTCATTGTCGTCCAGTGCGAGCCAACTCTGCTTCCGGAGCCGAATCATGTGATGCTAAACCATCTGTATGCCCTGTCCATCAAGGATGGAGTGATGGTGCTGAGTGCTACCCATCGGTACAGGAAGAAGTACGTCACGACGCTCCTCTACAAACCCATTTAGCTCTTCTTTCCACAATTCTTAAGCTTCCGGACATCTTCTGGACAACTTTGCCCTGCTCTAGGCAGAATATCACCCACTAATTTAGGATTTTAATGGTATAACACGATAGAAAGGGGACTTGGGAGGATTTTTCAGGGCTCTATCTTGTTCTGAGGATTCTTCAATCCCATTTTTCTTCACTTTTTTGTTGCTTTGTAAAGAATATATTTTATCTATTTTATTGTAACTGGACGGCTGTTTACAGAGATACAAGTGAATAAATATATTTGCCATGTAATATTGAGTTCATTTTTGGATTTCTGGTGATTCTGTGAAGGACTTCCGGTTTTGTCTTCTCATTTCCTGCGTAGTAAATTTTCCCGCGAATTTTAGGAACAGTATGAAGTTGGCACATATGGCGCTGTCAGTCGCTCTTTGACGTTTTGACTTGCAAAAATTGCGTGATTTTCAAAGTGAAAATTCTGTGTGAAAAACCAGTGAAAATCACCTAATTTTCTAATGTCCAGGCAGCTAATATAGCAATAATGCGAGTTACGATCAAAAGTAAGTGCCGCCGAGGGTGGAAGTGCCCCGAAAGTTGAGGTGAAATTCACTCACCTTTGTTTTGTTTTGTCTCGCCACCAATTTTGGGCTTTCCGGACTCCCGGACGCTCTCTGGCCAGAGATTTTGAGAGTTTGATACTTTGTAGGCTGGACGGGTGTTGCTACATGGCGATGGATAGCCAATGATGATAACTGTGGCATCTGCCGGATGGCCTTTGAGAATTGCTGCCCAGAGTGTCTGAATCCCGGAGATGACTGTCCACTTGTCTGGGGCGCCTGCTCGCACTGCTTCCACATGCACTGCATCGTCAAGTGGCTAAATTCCCAGCCCATCACTCAGCAGTGTCCCATGTGTCGTCAGAGCTGGAAATTCAATGAGAAGTAGAGAGACATTGTTCCACTGGCCAGCTCCTGCATTTATCTCAATCCCACCCCCAAGTTTTCCCCCCTTTGAGTGTTCAGTGTGAAAAAGACTATTCTGATCAAAGTGTTTTAGTGACAATCTCTGTGTGAAAAGTGACCAGGAATCGGCCTAAGAATCAACAACGAATCAGAAGAAAAGGTGAGTCAATTCCTCTTAAATTTATTTTGAACCATTAATAGGGGAAGCCGGGGTTTAATCAGACAGAAATGTTCATCAGTCTGATTTAAATTAATTTGCTTGTTTATTCTGTCTCGGTTTACTCTTAACTGAAATTACTTCATGAAATCTCCAGTTACAAGGAAACCTTTAAGTTCTTTAGACGGATGATTAGCTTTCAATACTTAAATAGCGTCCAGAACGTTTGGGAGATTTCTAATTAGTCGGGTTTTATTGGGAACTTATCTCTATGCACCTTTGCCAAAGATCAAGTTCCTCAAATTGTCAGCCGAGAGCTCTGGAAAAATTTGATGAGTTTTCCCTTAATTAAATTGTTCCCCGATGATTTCCGGAATTTTTATAAATTAAATATACTTTACCGGTTTATCTTTGCAATAAATAATTTAAATAATAAAATAAATAAACATTAAATATATAATAGATCAGTATATTAAAGAGATGGCAAAGCGTCCCAGCTTTGCGGAAGCTTTTGGTATTACTGATCTACTGGAGATCAAATTGATCCATAAATCACAAAAGCATTTGAAAATCAAAAAATCGGTACTTAACCGGTTCATTACCGATTAGGACCGGTGCAGTCGGGTTCGAAATTGCAATACTTTTCCAAAAAAACCAAATTTAAACAAATCGGTTGAAAAATGGGCCCTCCAAAGTGGTTGACTTTTGACCCTCAATAATTCAAATTGGCGAATTTTCCGGTCATAGGTATGTTTAGGCGAAATGTTCGCCTGGACCAGCTGTAAAACATATCCAAAAATCATTGAAAAAGTTTTGGTTAATTTTGAGAAAAACCGAAAAAACTTTACTTTTAGGGAATATCAATTATTAGGGATATAATATTATTCAAAAATCGGTACTTAACCGGTTCATTACCGATGAAGACCGATGCAGCCGGATTCTAAATTTCAATACCTGTCCAAAAAATCCAAATTTAACCAAATCGGATGTAAAATGGGCCCTCCTAAGTGGTTGACTTTAACCTTCAATAATTCAAAATTGCGATTTCCCGGTCATTGGTTTGTTTGGGCGAAATGTTCAACTGGACTACCTCTAAAGCATATCCGAAAATGATTGAAAGAGCTTGGGTCAATTTTGAGAAAAACCGATAAACATGGTTTTTAGGGGTGGGGATGGGAATTGGAGATATTGTTTTTTTTATTGGGGGTCATCGAAGACCGGAAATCGACATCTCTTACCTTTTGACCTCTAGCTCGAGAACCTCGAGAACAAATTTAAGGTCAAATAAAAAAAAAATTCCGAAAAAAATTATTCAAAATCGGTACTTAACCGGTTCATTACCGATGAAGACCGATACAGACGGCTTCAGAATTTTAATACCTTTCCAAAAAATCCAAATTAAATCAAATAGGTTGAAAAATGGGCCCTCTCCAAAGTGGTTTTCCTTTGACCTTCAATAATTCAAAATGGCGAATTTTCCGGTCATAGTTATGTTTGGGCGAAATATTCGCCTGGACTACATCTAAAACATATCCAAAAATCATTGAAAAAGCTTTGGCCAATTTTGAGAAAAACTAATAAAACGTGGTTTTGGTTTTAGAGGGGATAGAGGGGGGAGGGGAAAAAACGTCGAGAAATTTTGTTTTTTTATTGGGGGTCATCGAAGACTGGAAGTCGATATCTCTTACCGTTTAAGCTCCAGAACTGAAAAGTTGAAAAAAAAGACGATTATATAACTGCTCTCTCTGAGTTTTAGCTGTAAAATTAGGGACTAGTAAAATAATAAAATACATAATTAACTAAATGAACAGTTTACTGATTTATGAGAGACTAAAAAAAATATACGGTTTATTCTTTAGGTTGTTCATTAACGCTAAGACGGCAGTGGTGATTATTATTCAAACATAGAAGTCTTTGAAGTCCCGTATCTGTCAAATATGTCAACTCGGAAAAGACAAGACAGAGAAGACAGGATTTCAATATTTGTATTTTCGATTTTTTAAAAATCTCCAAAAACTTAAATTTTAAAATGACAAATGTTTCTCTCACATTTAATTATCTTGATTATGATCTTCAATGTCGTAAGTTTCTTAGAATTCAAACAAAGAATTTAGAAAATAAAAAATATCGAAATTTTTAGCCCTATTTTTGAAATATTTTCCTTTTGCAGAAGATAACAATTATTACCTACTTATTTTCCAAAATTGATGCACTGGTGAATATCTTCGAAATAATTTGGATTTTTTGAATACGAATCCGCTATCTATTTTAGAATTTCACAAAAGTTCTTTTCTCCAGAAATCCTTTTATTAAAAATGGCCACTTGGGGTAAAAAGTAACAAAAGGTATGGAGCAAAAAGTAACAAAAAGCGAAGCAATTCCTGATGTCTCACGACGAAAAGAAACGTCATTACCATGTCGCGCCGCTTGTTGTTTGCATTGGTCAAACGATTTGCAGTCTTTTGTGTGTTTTTTTTTTCTAAAATAGCTTGAAAAGCGCTTTTCTCGTTTTTTTTTTTCACTTTTCTCGCAGAGAAAACGGTGTTTTACAAAGGTGTAGATGAATAAATTTTCTATGAAAATATGTTTTCTAGGTTTTTTTTTTTCAAATTTACGGAAGCCCGTATTGAAGCGAATCGAAATATGATAATACCCCATGTCTGGTACAATTTGCCCCATTATTTTTGAGAATAGTCACAAAATTACCTTTTGGAAATCGGCTCGATAAACGTATTTCCTTCCAAAATAGAGAAAAATTACTTTCACAAAGTTGTAGAGCGGTAAATTTCCTATAAAACTGCGCTAATTAGAAATTTTTGAACCGCTCGAGTAGCTTGTAAAAAAATAAAATATCCGTTTTGTGAATTTTGCCCCAGTCTCCCCTACTGTTACTAACAACCCGTCAAATCATTGCTCTACCTGCCGATTTTACTCGGAGTTTTTTTTTTTGAATTATAACGGTATATTCTAGTGCATTTAGAGAAATTCTGTAGATTTTCGGCAGAATTTCTGCCAGAAAAGCTGTAGATTTTCGGCAGAAATTCTTCCGAAAATCTGCAGATTCTCGGCAGAATTTCTGCATAAGAAATCTGCATAGTCTCCATTGTCTCAATAAAAATATTGTTGATTTACCAAGAAACTAGAAGTTACAAAGAAAATGGGATGCTCTGCTTAACAAGCATTTCCGATTAAACATTTTAGATGAGTAAAAAGATTCAAGACAAAAATACTAATTTCTTAAATATCGCTCATGAAATGATACAAAAACACGAAATTTAGGTTGACACTCTGTTTAAAGTTTTCACTTCACTATTCTCTACTTAGAACACGGCGAAGCAGAATTCTTCATTTTATAAACACTGTGATATCACTAAGAATCACTCTATTGAATTTTGCAAACTTCAGTGAAAACTTCAGACATAGCTGTCTGGAATGTAGAAAAATCTACAGAAAATCGGCAAAATATCTACAGAAATTCGTCAGAGTGATCGTCTAGTGATCATGTTACGAACAATGTTTGTGAAAAAAGTACAAACTTTTACGAACTTGTTTGTGGGTTATACGATTTACGAGCATTTCGTAAGTCCCCCCCCCCCCCATAGGAATTCACAAACATTTACAAACAATTTTACGAAATATTTTTTTCTGTGCAGAGAAATTTGTAAGTAAAATATCGCTTTACTATCGGTTAGACTCCGTGTTCCCGGTGTAGTCTTTTTTTGTGTAAGAAAAACCGTCGTTGAGGACTAATGGTGCTATTTCAAAGAAAAATCAAAAGAAGAAATTTGTCTCTGCACTGAGAAAAAAACCGGGGTGCGATTAACTTTTTTTCCTCATAAATTTAACACTTTTTAGGTGTAAAAATATATCAACATTTTTTAATGTTAATTTTACACCTTTTTAAGGGTAAAATTACGATGAAAAAGGGTAACTTTAACCCCTAATACACCTAAAAAGCAAACTATTTACACCGATTTTGGATCAATACTGCAGGGTAAAATAAACATTTCCGGAATGTTATTTTAACTTTTTCGGATTTCTCTCAGTGTGGGATATTTTTTTAGTACATGACTGTTCCCAAGTGCTTCTGCATTACCGACGTTTGTTTGCATTGGTCCTAATTACGATTATTTTCCCTAGTCTTTGTCGTGTTCCAAAACCACCAAATAGTCGTGACAAGAACCAACGTAAAAGAAAATTCTATTAAGTAGAAGCACTTGAGAACAGTCAAGTGCTAAAAAAATGCTTAGGAAGTACAGTGAAAATGCTTTCAAAGTACAGTCTCGTTTTTATGAGATGCTGTGTAGTTTTCAGCATCCACCGCCGTCTTAGCGTTGGTGCCAAACGTGTCAAAACTCCAGAGCAAAACGGTGGAAAAGTTCTTTTGATGGAAGAGTAAAAGCATGTTCGATTTTTTTCATTTTTTGGAAATGCACCAGAATTCTAATATTGTTATTTAATTATTATTTTATTTGGGAAATTAAAAAAAAAAAACATTGATTCTAGCTGGTTTATAGAATTAGAATATGTTTATCAAATGAATCATAGAAGCAGAAGCAGCACTTCAAGTATCTGAAACCTGGCCCATTCTCCCTTACTTGAAATTATTAAGAATCTCACCTAATATTTGCAAGAGACACAAATTTACAATGCTTTCATTAACTCTAGAGATTTAATTATCTAATTGTTGCTCTACCGGAAGGTGCTCTTTTTTCACGGCAATTGAAGTCAGCATACCTGATTGAAAGTGGGAAAACCAATTATGTTTGGTTAATAATGAAGAAATGTACAGTTTCTGGGGGGCTTCTCAAATGCTATTTCTTCTATACCTTGCGAAATTTTTCCATAGGCTTTTCGTATCGATGAAAATTTCATGTAAAAATCTTTTAGCTTCAGTTATAAACTTGAGGCAAATTGAGAAAAGCATAATTGATTGGGTATACTTTATTTTAGTAGCACAATAATATGCTGCAATCCAAAAATCTGAAATGTTTAATCAATTATGTCAAAAATGAATGAGAGTATTACATGAAAAATGTGCAAGTTGGTCAAGAAGAAGACTCGAGAGAGAGAGAGAGATGTCTTTCACATAATCCAAGCTAATAAAAATTGTGACTAAAAGCACGAAAGAAAGCGTGAGCAAATTTTTGGGGGAAAAGAAGAAAAAAACGAAAGTCAATACAAGATATAAATCGAAATTGAGGTCTCAGGGAAAGATGATCACTGCAAATTTGATTTATTGACGTCTCAGTTGATTGAGTAACATTTGTATGTCTCCAGAGGAGACACTAAAGACATCTCTTACTTCATCAAGAGACACTGGGCAGGAGATTATCATTCGTCAAGCAGCCCACTTGTGTCTTGGTGAATTATGGAAAAAATTGTGGGTGGTGGACAGATTTATATGAAAATTATTATTTGCAAAGATTTTCTGCTAATTTGCATTTAGTTTGATTGATGACCAACTTCAGAATTGATAGTACTTGAAGATAAACTATTGTACTTTATTTGGCGGGAAAAAACTTCTTCAGAGGCGTCTCATCAAAAGATGCCGTGTCCTTTAATAAGTCAATCTATCTTGAGACTGTTTTTTTTTCTTGACGAATTTCGTCAAATATTTCAAATGAAATTTATTTTGATCAGATTTTCTGTGGAAAAGGTGACAAAAGGTGTCCCCTTTTTTGCTCCAAACACCGTCCCAAAAGGCTATTCTATATGAGAAAAGGTAACAATGAATATAAATCAATTTTAGAAATATTTCATAAAAATTGACTTTTGCAATAGCACAACATTTAATAACAATTGACGGAGGAAGGTGAGGGAAAAAATCGTGACTAAAATTTGCCTGAACTTGGATTGTTTCTCGCCACGCGACCCACCTTTCTGAAAATGATACATATAACATATTCAAGCTCTGATGTCAAAGACGTAAATGAAGTAAATGTCACCCCTATTTGCTTAGAAAAAGGGAATGTGTCTCGGATTAAGAATAAATGGAGTGTTGTATAAGATAATTTGGTTGTGCTCTTGGCTAAATTTCTGCTAGTTCAGTGAATAATGGTGCTTTTCTAATAAAAAATGATCATTTTTTAGTACATGACTGTTCTCAAGTACATCTGCATTATCGACTTTTCTCTGTGTTGGCCCTCATATAGGGGAGACCGGGGAGGTTTGGGACACTTTTTCATGTTTTGACTTTGAGACACTATTCCAAAAAAACACGTTAGTGTATTACAATTTTATGCGGTCTATAAGATACTTATGGGTATTGACTTTATAAAAAGTACTTGATAGAACTTGGAAAACAACTGAGTTTTCTTGGAGAAGATAAAACATTTTACTTGACGCTTTGTCCCAAAGCTCCCCGGTGTGGGGCAGTATGGGACGCAAAAGAGGATGTTTGGGACGTGTTTTTTCTCGCATAATTTGTATTACTGGAACACGTTAATTAATTTTAAATACCAGATTAAAAATATTTCTGATAGAAATAAAAATGTTTCATCTTTTATTTACACTTAGAAATTAATATCAATTTTATTTGTACAGTAGAGTGATTTATTGTCAATCAATTATTTAAAGTATTTTCTTCTTATTTTCCATCTACCTTTCTTTTCTTTTTTTTAATTCTAAATATTGCAATCATGATTATCAAATTCCTCAGGCGAGTAGATTTTCTTGCAACTCTCAGTTTTGAACTCATTGATGGATTCCTGTTTGATTTTACGACAATTGCATTGTACCTGTTTTCTCATTATTTCTCCGAATTAGCTCTTGGCTTGCCTTTTCTGGAGAACTTGTTCGAGAAATTTTCGAAAAAAATAGTTTTGACCTAGATTGGGCAAAGATCGAATATCCTCTGAGAAGGAATTATTGATTCCCAAGACATTGATGGTTTAATTGTCCCTGTAGTTAGAGAAATCTGCTCCACTGGTAAACTTTGCACAAGAGGAGGGAGATTTCCAGTAGAAACTGGGCATTACTCTTCATTTTGACAATAAACAATTGCATACCACCTACAATCTTGTCGAAAATCAACGTCCCATTCATCCCCTTTCAGGTGTCCCAAACATCCACGCGGGTAGTTTTGGTATTTAAAACCTTTATGTAAAAACAAGAGCGTATAATCTCAGAAACTTTTATAAAAATATGTTCCCAGATTACACTGCTACCTAATAAGATAAAAAAGGTTTGATTATATATCCCTGATTAAAAATACAAAGAGGAAAACTGAGACGTCAAAATATACGATTTTTATCAATTTTTAAAAAAATGTTCATAGAATTAAAACAATAAAACTGAGGATATTCATTCTTTTAGTCAAGTTACATCTTAATATTGCCTACGATTGAGTAGTGGTTAAATCCCATTTATTTCAAAAATTAATGAAATAATCGCTTTGTCCCACACTACCCCTGTCCCAAACCTCCCCGGTCTCCCCTACCTACTGTTTTCCTTAGTCCGTACCGTGTTATAAAACCACCAAACAGTCATGACAGAAACTAACACAAAAAAGTTAATAATGCACAAGTACATGAGTATGTAGAGTAAAGTACTAAAAAAATTCATTGGAATATCACCGTAATTAAGACCGATTGAGTGAAAAAGGTCCAATTTCCTGATACTAATTCAATTTAATTCCTTCCTTATACACAAATAGCTTAAAATATTAATAAACTTAAAGACTGATAGTTCTACTGACTGTACTAAAATTTAGTACAACTAAAGTTCACAAAACCAGTAAAAAAAAACAAACTTTACAGTGGAACTTAGAGCAAAAATGACACATATCCTATTGCTTTAGCCATACATTTCCTTATACACAAATAGTTTAAAATATTAATAAACTTAAAGATAGACTGACAGTTCCACTGACTGTACTAAAAATTAGTACAACTAAAATCCACCAAATCCGTACAAAAAGAACAAACTTAACAGTGGAACTCAAAACGCAAAAATGACACATATCCTATATGGTTAAAGCCATAGGACATGTGTCATTTTTGCTCTGAGTTCCACATATGTTCTAAAAATTTCTATATCAGATTTCTTTGCTATTTTGTCAAATTTGAACAATACTGGTTGACAAAGTCTTGGGAGTCTAGAAATAGTCCTACATCCTAGATTTTTCTTCAGTCAATCGACTTACCAGCATTGTACTAAAACGAAAACTTTAATTTTTTTTTGAAAATTACTAATATTAATACAAATCTTTAGCTAGTTTTTTTTTTTAAATAGAATTATGCCCAATGCACAATAACTTTTGTTCTGTAAACATGTTTTCGAAACAGCCTATGAGAGTGAGCCAGATGACTAGATCTAGATTTCACTCCCTCTCACAGGAAGCCTCGAAAACATGTTTACAAATAAAAGTCATAATGTTGGGCATTATGGTGCTATTTCAATGAAAAATGAACAGGGGGATCTTTTACCCGAACATTTTTTTAGCACATCACTATTCCCAAAAAATTCTACATAATCGGCTTTTCCCAGAACACGGTGAAAACAGGAGAAAATAGTCTAGACAGGAATCAATACAAAAGAATATTTAATAATCCGGAAACATTTGAGAACAGTCATGTGCTAAAAAATGTTCAAGAGAAATATTTCCCCTTTTCATTTTTTAATAGAAGAGCACCATTAACTCTTACGGTCTCTAATTATCCTGAATAAAACCTTCAGTAACGGCTCTTCGTAAAACTTTGTTCTGAATATTTTTAGAACAGAATAGTGCTATTCTACCCTAGAGATTTTTCTCAAGTGAATCGATTTACTTGCATTGTACTAAAACAAAACTTTCAATTTTTCTTGAACATGACTAATATTAGTACAAATACATAATTTATGTTCTTAATATAATTACTTATTTAATTAGATCATGCATAGAAATTTGAGAAAAAAAACTTTGTTAGTAGACTTTTAGCAAAGACCTGTGTACTAAACATTTATCAAAAAGCATTAAAAAGAAAACGATTATTGATTATAGAAAAATTTCACAGTGATTATGTTAGGCTGCACAAACGACTAATGAATGTTTTGAATTAATGACATGATGAGCATAATTCGATCGCTCAGAATAAGAAACGAATAACTCGCAGTAGGCAACTTTTACAGGAGAGCGATAAGCTGAGATTTTAGATGTAGAGTATAGGATTTTTAAGATTTAAAATCTAACTTTGAAAATAATAATAACTTTGAAAATAATTATCTTTCAAGTATAATACTCACAGGGAAGGTAAAGGGTATATAAAGTAATCCAAAAAGTGAATAAAACGAATTTTCTAAAAAACAGAGTTGCTCGACTTTATATTCAGTTTGTGGTTCCTTTCGAACTTTATTGTTACGGACCGCTTAGAGAACAAGGGATGGACGTGTGGCTAACTCTTTATTTTTATTAATTACATTAAGCCATCTTTCGGCTAATCCTAAAGTCTGAGCAGGTTCTAACTCAGGGGCCTCAGTGGATCAGTGGATAGAGCAGTGGCTCTATGACTGTGAGGTCTAGGGTTCGAGACTAGGCAGCTGCAGATTTTTCAGCTGCTGTAATAGTCTCGAATTCGTCCAGTGAATGAATGGAAACATAATGCCAATGCATTGACGATGAACCGCCTAAAAAGAGAGGTTGGTATAGGAAATAAGTTTCGACATGCAGAGTTCAGTCGAATACAAATACTCATTCACTGCCCAGATCCACAAACCAAGGTTGGTTTACCGTGATATAAAGCGGTACTGTGTGTATCAAAACGCACACAGAGCACTGTGATATGGAGCAGGTTTACTCGCCTTGAGGGTTAAGATAGAACAGGAGAATGGGGAGTGCATAATGGGCCCAAATAAGTGGCCTGGGTGCAGCGGTTCCGCAAGGAATATAACCGACCCATAGACAAATCTTAATCTTAATCTTAGGTTCTAACTCAATTTTAAAAATATCCTTGTCCAAACCAAGCTAATTAATATTAAATGTTTTACCCTCTTTGCAAAACTGCAAAAGAAGTTAGTTTAGTGCATGCATGTACTAAAAATTGCGTAACATATTTTCAGTGTAATAGATGCCAGAAATTTTGCTGTAATTTCATGTGAAATTCTCTATCTGAAACGACAATGTTTTGAAAGGTTTTTCCATATCAGTAACTTAAAAGTCTAGCTCTGTTCCTAAATTGTGAGTTAAGTATTGCTTAAATATTTCAATTATATTTTTAAAAGTTTAAAAAATTCCTTGATGTTAGATAATTTTATGGTGCTATTACAATGGAACATGAAAAAGAGAAATCTTTCTCCTGAATAATATTTTTAGTACATGACTTTTCATGTTCTTCAGTATTATCGATCTTTTCTTTGATTTGATTCTTGTCACGATTCTTTTGGTGGTTTTGCAACACGACGAGGACGGAAAAATAGCCGTGACAAGAACCAACAAAAAGAAAACTCAATAATACAGAAGCATTTGAGAACAGTCATGTACTAAAAAAAAATATTCAGGAAAAAGATCTCCCCTTTTCATTTTTCAATGGAATAGCACCATTAAACAGTTTTAAATCTCAACTTGATCTTCGTCTTGGTCTTTTCCGATCGTATTTGCCGTATTCGTCCATCGCCATCTTAGCGTTGTTTCTAACCTCCTTGGCTAGACTATGCTAATGGCTCCTCAGTTGATTGAATGATTTGATTAAAGCAATGCAAATCAAAGGCCAAATTATGCGTCACATTAAAACCTGACGCACCAAACCTTGAATGTATCGTGCATAAATCGCATGCCAAAGAGAAGAGAAAAACCCAAGATTTTTTATGTTGGGCGCCATGGTAAAAAGTCTATGATGGTGTGTCTCAGTGATTGAATAATTGCCCTTTTCATTGGATTAAATTATAGAAATGCGCGCTACCTCGCGAAGGGCTCCAACAAGAAAGTCCATCTGCGATAGAGAGTGAAAATGATATTTTTCACTGCGTGATACTATTATTTTGTGCGTGTGTCTCCATTGATTATTATTATTTTTTTGTCCATCGCCGGATATTTGAATATTTTCACTCTCTAAAAAATATATATAAATTTATTTTTTTGAACCATCATTATGGTTGGACTGAAATGCATTTTTCTGTGCGAGGAATCAATTTAGTGGGAGGAGAAAGGTTAAATCATGTGGACAAGCATAACTGAGAATAATTTGATGGATAGTATTGATTGAATTTCCCAAGGCGTTGGAGAGTCTCTTTTGGGTTTTTTGCCCTACTCATTTGTCCAATTAATGGAATTCAATATGATACCTTAGAGGCATTTTATGGATATCGAAAATAGTTCGTCTATTTTTTCACAAATAGATCACTTTTCTATTTGGAATTTGTTGTACACTAAAAAGAAAAATGTGCAATGGAAAATATACCTTCTCTTGGCAAAAGACACGCTGTTGTCTTGTAATGATAATGTCAGGAGAACTTTTTTTCTCGTCTTCAGTGTTCAATACGAAATATCTTTGTTCACTTTAGGTTGAAAATGGCGAGAAAGGTGAAATATTTAATGTCATGGTAAATGTGCATTGCTGCGGTGTGTCTTTTCTTTTGCAAAGATTCGTACCTGTGATCATGTACATAATAATACTTTCCTGTGGCGGTTGTTTAATGTAAAAATCTGGGAGTGATTGTATTTGGAATTTTATTGCTATATGTCTGTTTTTGTTTTGTAACGAATTTGGCATCTGTCACTCTGACAGATGTCAAAGTGCCACATTGACGTTGTCATTATGAGATTTATTTGAATATTTATTTATGAACTTGAGTGAACTTCAAATATTATTGACATTTTGACAAATAACTCGACAAAGAGTTTAATTTTATAATATTTATTATAATTTAAATGTTACTTTTAAAGAAAGAAAAGAGAGTATGGGACAGTTTGAAGTTTTAATTACAATTCTGAATCATATTTTTAGAACAAACAGCAATAATTAAGAATTAAGAGAAACCGAATGTCAAACAAACCGAATCAATTACATCACACTGTCAAAAAATCCCTTACTTATTTGGTTCGTAATCCTACCTCACACAATTCCTAGAAATCTTTGGATTTTCCTCTATATTAAAATTTAAATTTAGTGGAAATTTTGACAAAGCTGCCCCGGTATGCTCAGCTACGTATAAAATCTGTCCACTTATGTACGCCTTAATTTAACCGTAAACACGGCACCAGGATATAAAAATTTTAATATTAGTATTTAGATGGAACATTCATCTACTTGTTTTAATTGTTTGTAGGACGTATGAGGCATTTTAAAATCATTTAGGGGAAACTGGGGCACCACCAAACATATGGGGTACCACCAAACAATGCGATTTTTCATCGGATATTCGACTTCAGAGGATAAGATCTATCAAAATTTATAGGCACTATAGGGATGCTTGTCCACTGAAAGAATGGTCGAGATAGTCTAGGTAGTTTAGAAATAAAAATTAGTGTTTGGTGGTACCCCGTGTTTAGTGGTGCCCCAGTTTTCCCTATGCAATTTTTCAAAAATAAGTTTTTTTTACACTTGAAAAATCATTTTTCACTGCATTTTGACAGTAATTTTTTAAAATTTTTTTTTTTATTACATTCGACTTTTGAGAATTTGACAATAATATTTTTACACTAAAACGACAAAATCGGACAGATAGCATAATCTGAACAAAAAATTATGTTTGGACAAAATGTAGATACAAATGTCCTCTACAATTATGTCGAAATAATCATCAAAATCGGTTGAGCAAGAGTCGAAAAATTGAAAATTGTTTTTTTTTACTGTGGCGCCCCTATCGGTCCTACAAAGTTCAAATATTCTAGATAGTTGTAGCGTCTTGCGAGACCTTTAATTTACACCTTTATTTATCAAAATCGGTCAAATAGAACCGGGGATATGGCGTTTTAAATTTCGCGGACCTTTACCCCTCATACCTCCGGTTCTATTCTAACCATAGGGAACCTACGCCACTTTTTGGAAACTTCATCATCTAGACTACAACACTAGGTTAAAAATTTAGGTCAAAATGTTAGTCTGCTGAACCGAAGATAGTGGCCGGTCATTCGAATTTTGAACCCTTTATAGCTCGGTTCAGGGATTATCGATCGACTTGAGTATTTTTTTGTTTTATTCTTATACAAATTCATGTATAAGACCATAAGTATCCAACGGAAGTTTGCAGGTAAAATGATGCACAATATCATTAGGATACTCACTGAGAAATATCCGAAAAAGTTAAAATAACATTCACATTTAAAATAACATCGATCCCAAATCGATGTAAATATTACCCTTTTTAGGTGTATCAGGGGTTAAAGTGTAAAAAAGGGGTTAAAAATGTGTAAAATTAAGATTAAAAAATGTTGATATATTTTTACACCTAAAAAGTGTTAAAGTTGTGAGGAAAAAAGTTAATCGCACCCTCTTTTTTTCTCAGTATACAATCACAAGCGATAAATGGATTGTAGAAAATATTCACCTAAAATTCTCACTGATTACACAAGAAAAATTTGGAATATTAAGTATAAAGTCGCCTTAAGATAATGGGACTTGAAAAACGCGACATCCTTTCACATGTACTTCTTCAGTAAGACTGAAGCACGGTGGCTGCTTGAAACTCGAAAAAGCTTCAACACATAAGTAAAAACCACTCTTTACTATATTGAAAGAGTTGTCAGAACTTTATGAAAATAAAGGCCCATTTACTTGCATTAGTTGTGAGAACTAAATGGAATTAGTGACCAATATTAGTAGGATTATCGATTTCGAATATTTCCTTATGTTCTCACAACCAATAAAATTATTATGAGAAAAATGTTATGAGATTATAAGAACCCTTTTTAATAGATTTGATAGTAATCGCCCGATCAACTAATTTTCATTAATAATGATATCTAAACTTTTCAAAGAGTGTGCATTTGGGATTTATTTAGTAACTGATCACTGCAATAATGATTAGATACCTGTCTATTAGATCACAGTGGGGGCGGTTCCTCGCGGAACCGCTGCACCCAGGCCTCCTTTTGGGTCCATTATGTATCCCCGGTTAAATTTATCCCTGTTAAGGGCAAGATGGTTCAAGCCAGCCCGTTTATCGGATAAACTCCATTAAACATACCTGTCTATTAACTTACGTAAACTTCAAATACCTGTCATTATCATAAATGTCATTTTGACAACTGTTTTCCTGTCATCCTGACAGTTATACAACCATCAAAAATTTAAAATAACGCCTCGGAAACTTAAACTTTTGATACACTCTGTAATTATATATTCTCTCTCGATGTAAGAGAATGAGAGAATTCAACACATACCTTGGAGTCATATGAGCTCACATACTGTAGTATGGTGGCCTCGAGAGTCATCAAACAACTCACAATACTTTAGTTTTCGCTGAGCCTCCATTCGGGCATGTTGTGCTGGTGAAGTCGGAAGGCAGCCCATCCAGAGAGAGTCATCATAAATATAGAAAAGTTTTGTCTGGATTAAAAACACCCATATCAAGCGGGGAGAATTCCTCAAATTTTCACAGTGAAAATCCCAGAGGAGAAAGTGTTGAGAGCTTAAAATCAAATAAAAACGTGAGAATATTGTTTTCACGGAAGATACTGGAAATATCTGAAAGATATTTTCTCTTATCTTGAAAATTGTGGTATTTGAAACAATACAAATTACTGTGTGTTCTGTGAAATTTATCACAAGGTGACAAAGTGATTGAAGTGCTTGGTGTTGGAGAAGAAAAAAAAAATAAAATAAAATATAGTCAGGTGTATGACGTGTTCTTAGGGATAATGGTGCACAAACGTCGCAATATTCAAATGAAGTGATTCATTTCGAGGGAATTTTATGCAAATGCCGTGTTGTGAGTTCTGTTAAGAAGAAGGTGAGAGATTCTTTTCTTGTGTTGAAGAAGTGAGAAGACGTAGAAAAGACCAAGAAATGATATCGCGAAAACCAGGACCACCAGTACCACCAAGGCCAAGTGCTGCGGTTGTTGCACATGCCAGACTCTCAAAGTCACAATCTGGGGTGATTGTGACGGGTTCTGCTGGTCCAGTCGGACGAACTCTCGTCTACAAATCACCATCCAGTGGTTCTGTGGTCGATAAGAGGCCATTGACTGGTGAGAATGGGGACAATTATCCCACCAGTGATTCCAGTAAAATTGTCATAGTGAATGGGAAGAAGGAATTGGCCAGGGAGTCAACTAAAGAAAATCTCAAACCAATACAACTGGAGATGTACACAAAATCTCCATCGGTTGTCCGTTCTAAGCGGATTTCCAGTGAAGTTGGACAAAAAGGTGTCCAAGAAGACAAGGCCACAAATGGTGACCACGAGAATCATCCGGAGAAGAAGATGACTAATGGTGAAGATGAAGAGATTGTGGTGGTAAATGGGCCAATAATGATGCTCCGTGAGGAGAACCGTAATCGTATTGAGATAAAGTCGGAGCAACAGCCAGTGGCGACGGAAAAGACGGAGATCATCATAAATGACGAAGTGAGGTGCATTGAGGTGCGAACAGGTAATTCAAATGGTTCTGAAGAACCGGAGGAAGATGAAGTTCCAAATGGCACAGAACAGCAGACGGAACATGACCCAATTCCCGTTGGGAAAAAGGTTGCCTTCCATGAAATGTTGATTGCTGAACTGACAGCCATGCGAAAGGAAAAGATCCCTCCTATGGCGCCAAGGAAGAAGCGTCAATCAATTGATAGATCAACAGATTCATCACCAAATGGCACTCAAAGATCAAGAATCAGAACATCAGATTGGGTAGAAGTTGGGGACAATGGAAAGGCTGTTGTACTAACCAGTTGTCACATTAGTCTCGAAGATTCCGGTATGGAAGATGAGGAACGTCCGGATGATACGTCTTCAGGTGTGGGAGATTCCTGGGATAGTACCAGAGACAATGAAGAACGGTAATTAATTCTTGCAGCATTAGAAAAATTATAAATAATTTCCAGATGCAGTTTTTCTTTATATAATTCACCGAAGAGTTGATAGAAGAGATGGGTTCAATCTCTACAACTTTTGTGTCATCTAAGAAGTGTTGACGTGTTGTTTTTGGGGAAAGAATGGAAAAGTTTTTGAAGTGAAAGCTTGTACGCAGAAAAGTTGATAAGGATATTGATTTGAAACACAAAATGTGTGAGTTAGAAGAATAGAACGTTGTTTGATTATCTTTTATGATAAAATTAATTGAGATTGCAATTCACATCAAGGAAAGTGTTACGAAATTCACTTTGCACAATAAGAGATCTTCCAAATAATCTAGTGAATTCAGAAAATCCTAGTGGTTCGTTTCTGAGATAAATTATCCCTACCGTTATAATCTCCTCAAATGTGTCTCGGCTAAATTAGAAAATCTGCAAAGTCTATTCAAATTGGACCTATTTCGAAGTGTTCGAAGTTCAATTACAGGGCGTTTTACCAAAAAAAAAACATGGAATTTTGAAAAGATTCCAGAGGATATTATATTCCTTAATCGCACAAAAAACATTTACACCCCGTCATTTAACTTTTTTAAGAACTAATCGATTTTCTGTCTATTGTATATATGCATTTTCCTATTGAAATAGCCGGTTTTTCCTCTGAGCGTATCAACTGAAAGATTAACAATTTTAAATAAACAACAACAAAATCAGCTGTATAGAAGCTTGATTGTTCGAAATATTCTTAAATAGCTACAAATAATTTTCAAAGAGGGGCATTTCACGCGCCGAAAGATAGGCAAAATAAAACGTGGCTGATCCAATGGGCAACTTGAATTTCGAAATTATGTTTTCAAATCAAAATGCTACCATTTAAACGAATCTTAAGAAGAAATGCAAATTGAACCCTTTATTAACCTGTTTTGTTAATTTGAAATTGAATTGTTTTATAGTAAATCTAAAGCGTCAGTAGTATTGTATTTTTTTTGTATTGTATTTATTCTTCATCTTGATTGTGACATTTCCAACCTTCCCTGCGGCCATCGTCGTCTTAGCGTTGGTGGCCAACCTCAAGAGCCAAAACGATGGAAAAGCTCTATCACGGGTTCTATAAGCCAAAGTAACATTATTTGTTTACAGATCTTTCATTAAATAAGAACCATTGAATAAGAATGTCAGGAAACGTCCACTTAATCAAGAGACAAAGCCAGGCTGTGGCAGCAGTTTGGCATGGAGGGTAAAAAATAATTATAATAAAAATATTAATAATGATAATAAATTATAGTAGAACGAACCACGAAGGGGAAAAAAACTCCATCTAATTACAATTTTACACGTCTAAAAGTTTTTAGCTAAATTTTTACTCGTGTTTCAAAACATTACTGTACACATAAATTTTCGAAACACAAAATTTAATCCAGAAAATAGGAACGAGTTACGGCATGATAGTGGTATTTCATTCGATACAAATATTCACTGTCACTGATCTAAACACACATCGAGATGGACTGCTGTACTGGCACTATGTATGAGACAGTCACACAAAGATCCGTGATCTGGAGCGGCTACCCGTATCGGGGAATAAGATAGAATAGGAGTGAAGAAGCATAAAAAGCCCAATTGTGGCCTAGATGAATTGGTAATCCCTCGAAAAATCTTTTATAGTACGAAGCATTGTACTAAGTACACACAGTTCTCCGCTATTCGGATGACAGCTGTCAAATACTTTGACAGCTTCTTCCTTTTTACATTTTGACTATCGGACTCATTCAGGTCCATATAGCCATTTCGATCACTTTTTGTTGCATCTTTATTTTTTTCTGCTTTTTCCCCACCCGGCCGGAACAAATGTTATACAATATTAGATAAATATTATATACGAATAGGGAGAGTAGGCCTACTATAGTAGGGATAGTAGGGCGATTGTAGGCCTACCCTCCATATAAAACACTGTGTCGTTTTACTAGTGGAAGAGACTTTTTGGTAGCATTAGTATTGGTGTGACTGCCGTGTACGTGTGAATCACAAATATTAATTTTTTCACCTGATGAGGCAATTTTCTTACAGGAAACGTAATTCTTAAGCTTCTTTGGCTACTTTTATGCCTCTTTTCTTATAAATCTATGCAAAATAGTAAAAAAATTGCACATTTATTTTCGATGTTATTGTGGCAGTGGGACATATCAGAGACACTGTAGAATGAGTGGAACTTGTCTCGGACAATGACAGGGTACGAATATAATATATTTTTAAATGAAAAATATAATACAAATCGGACTCAGATTTTTGTCAGACTAGTATCATGGAAATGTGTTATAGCTCCGATTTTGTTCCGGCCGGGCATTTACTATTTTTGTGCTTCTAATTCCACCCTATCAGATTTTTTTTTGTTCCATCAAAAATCTTGATACATATATTTTGCGTCACCTTGTAACCTTCATAGACAGTAACATTTTTTTTCCAATTATTCACCGAACGCGCTTCGATTAGGGATCGAAGCAAGGGCCTAGGCTTACAACCTTGCAACAATAATTCCAGAAATTCTGACATGAAACTTTAACAAATCAAAAATAATGGATCTCATTGTCTTATTTGGATGATAGAGGTTACTTCTTAAAAATTTAGGCTATATTCAATCTAACCTATAAAAAAACCAATGCATACATACTAGGGTAAAGTGATACAAGTTGGACATAGTGTTACAAGTTGGACAATTTCCCGGTACAAGTTGGACAGGGATGTTTTTTGATAAATACAGTACTATTTTTTTTAAGCACAGGGAACCAAATTATAAAACTAAAACGTTAAAAAATATACAAATAAAAATGAAGTAATAAATTTATCAAGAAAAAAAGCCCTGTCCAACTTGTAACATTGTCCAACTTGTTCCATGGTCTAACTTGTATCACTTTATATATTGTGAGTCATAATTTTTCAACTTTGATATTTTATAGTCTCTAAATTGTAATGAAAACAATTCTAGCATAAGAAACATGATAATTCTTGGGAATTTAAATATTTAAAATACTTGTAGGGTAATTGCTAAATTTTCAATGTGTACGTTCTCTATTTTTGTAGTTAGGTTATACTTAACTAAGTACTTAACCTCAAATTTGATAATAATCTACTTAACCGTGCTATCACACTAGGATTTTTTCAATTTGTAAATTCAATTTAATTTTCAGATGAATTGTTCCAATGCGTTATTTTGCATTAGAAATAATTTGAATTGATAGATTTTCGCTCATTTATTGATACAAACTAATACTTGGCCCACCAAAACATGTTTAAACATGCTAAAATAGCATAAATGTGGTTGCTCAATTAAATTTGAATTCAGCAAATTAAAATGTTAAATTTGCTCATTAATTTCAATTTTATTGCAGTTAAACGAGTAGCCTTTTGAACGAAATTGATCTTATTAAATTTATTCACTCCCAATTTATTTGTGGCCAAAAAAATAATGATAAGTATATAATGATTTAGTGATAAACTTGTACGCGAGTGAAGCTACAGTATCGAGAGTAATTTGCTGAGTTCCTCCAAATCAATTCGAAGGAAATTGTTGTGTCAAGAAATCGCAGTTGGGATGACTTCATACAGATTTTCAACAAGATTGTAGAGAGTCTCTTCATGAGCCCCCTTGCCTACAACACTTTCTTCTGGCTTTGGGGATTCTTTTGCATAACAGATAAGTGACTTAAAAGACATTTTAAGTACCATCACACATTTTCCGGAGTCATTCACAATCAAAAATCTCGCAGCACTATAAAAAATCGAGCAAATTTCTTGCAAAATGTGTCTTGGCTGTGAGAATTTTCAAGTAAATTCTAGAAATCTTATAATGCTCTATTGGCTCAATTGAATTTAAAATGAAATTGTGAAAATCCTAGTGTAATAGCGCCGTAAGGTCTCTATACATTGCGGAATGAATTTCACCAAAAATTGCATTTTTGACGAAGAATATCAGGTAAATTTTGTTTTTTTTCTGGTTTTCAAAAGGCGTCAAAACTTGAGAATTTCTTATCAATAATATCAACTGTCGATTCTGAAAAAATGAAATGTTAGCTGCACTTTTCGTAACTTATATAAATATTTATCAACAGTCACATTCTTTTAAAAATGGTACAATAAATGGTCTAATAATGTTTAGAAGTCCATTATTTACTAAATCTATCAGATACAGATAGATCGATAATATCGATCTGATAGTATCAAAAACTCGATGAGTTTTGATGAATTTTAGGGCTTTTCGTTACGTTATTGTTCGATTTTCACGAACAGAATTCATTCGGTCAGTCGTTTTTTTTTCTGTTGATAATAGTTGCTATGTGACAAAGAGAAAGACAAATTAGTCGACATTCGTCTAGAGCTAGCCCCATAGCAAAATTCCGCGGAAATTCCAATGGAAAACTAGCGTCCATATTGCAATAATCCGCGGAATTTGACGCTAAAATTCCAGGAGATCTTCCATGGAATTTGGAGTCGGAAATTCCATTGGAATCATAGCTCTCTATGGAATTTCAAGTACGATCCACTGGAAGTCCAGCGTTAAATTCCAAGGAGCTTCGCGGAACATTTATATGGACAATCACTATCTTTCCATAGGGTTTTCCATTGTTTTTTCCACTTTTTTCTTGAATGTCAAACAAATAAAATGGTTGTGACAACCAGTAAACAAGAACCGTTGGAAACCGAGCAAACGTCAAATGAAAATTGCACGTCAATGGTCAAAACCCTACGTGGACAAATTTATTTTGACGTTTACTCTGTTTTAAACGGTTCTTGCTCACCCCTGAGCTAGATTGTCGACCGACATGGTGTAGTGTTGCCCAATGCAATTCGAGTAATCGATTTGACACATTGGAAATTTTGTACGTTGCGCCGCCATATTTGTACACTCCTAGTCTTCAGTACTTTAAATGAGTTTTCAATTCTTATTCCAATTGATTACACTTGCGGATTGTGGTAAAAATCTATTTCATACACTACCTACACATCTGTAAACAATGCAATAAACAACCGCAAAGAGACACCTTCCTGTTTGAAAGTGCTGAAGAATTTCCACTCACAGCAGATTCCAATCATACTGTGGCGAATTGATTAAATCACACACAATACTGAAAATGAAGGAAAAAGAAACGATGCCATCTCTTATATAATGAGTTCAACAAACGTCGCCAAATCACCCAAAAAGAGAATTGCTGAGTGAAACTGAATTAATAAATTTTCTGGTCAACAAAATTAATGTTGATCTTTTGGTTAAAATTGCCGCATCTTGCTCGTCTTTGGAATTATTGGTGAATAAAATTGAAATGGTCATTTTCTCTGGCGATATGCGCAAAAAAAATCAAAGAGAGGCAGGAATAAATATGATCATCTCGAGGAAATAGTTTTTTTTTTTGTATAATAGAGGTGACTTTGTTGGTGGCATTTTACTAGGGGGGATTATTTATTACCATAGTCACTCGAAAATGCAGCATCTGGTGAGAGAGAGAAAATCTTCCTGTTTTTCATGCTGCTACTACAGCAACTCGTACGAAATAACATGCAATGTTGGGCGCTAAAAAAGGTTTTGGAGTAGGGGAAGGCTTTGAAGCTTCGCACATACTTTGGCTTCGAGCACTTCATATTTTCCCATTTTTCTTTAGTTCCTGAACACATTTCCAGAAAAATCCGGACAGATTAATTGAGGGAAGTGTAGGAAAAATATGAAGTATTTGAAGCCAGAGTGTGTGCGAAGCTTCAAAGCGTCCCCCTATAAAATGGTTAGTGCGTCAATTGATTTAGTATTTGCAACCGTTTGAGAACACTATTGGCATTTCTTGTGCAATTTTCTTTATATTATATATTGTTTGTCTCTCCCACCAAATTGCCCATTGTATTCATGCAAACTCCTTCACAAATTATTTCCACTGATTTGCATTAATTTAAATTGTCTTTAGAACACACAAGAAGTGCAATTTGCAAACAAATACAAACTGTTTGCACAATTTTTCAACGGTTTTTTTATCTCCATAACTAATGTTTTGTCGTCTAACATTCAAGTGGACGCAATAAAAGAAATGGTGACATTTGTTTTTGCAATGAAAAGTTCTTAAGCTGCAAAAGATGTAATATTATAGCAATATTTTCTTGCAAAATAAAATCAGGGAGAAAAGCTAAATATTGTTACTCAGTTATATTCTCTTTGGTGTATTAAGAGGAAGTTCAACAAAGTGAGGAAAACCACTTTAATCATTTTATGCGGTAAATTTACGGTCATCCCAAGATTATATGCCAGCAGTGAAGAATCTCAAGATGAGAATTTCAGTCACTTTAATTGCTTCCCAAGCTCGCAAAATTCAATTTACATTCTAAAATGTTCCGTGTCGAGGGGAAATTGATGCATTTCACCGGGTTACAGTCTTTTCGCGGTATTTGCACGTTGGTTCGTGGCGTTCGTGGCGTCTCAAGAGGGATTTTCCTGAGTCTCGAGGAAATGAGGCAAAATTAAATGAATTTTTTGGTGAAGGTCTCCTCTAAAAATATCAGATGAAAAGACTACAATCGCGATTTTTAAGTGTTGACAAGCAACTACAGGGTGTAGCATTCAAAATGACGAGAAAACTGCTTTGGCAGAGCATTCCGAGGAGTTCGGAACATGCATTATTGGGGTTATCAATCTCATGCTCCATGGAATCAAGTGCAGTGAAACTCACTGGATGCAATTCTAATACCTTTAAAGCCAGAAAAATTCCTGGTGACCCAAAGGGGATTCGAACCCGGGACAGTTGCATCATAGAGCGAGTGCTCCACCACTTATTGATTTGACCCATTGAGTGCCCTAAAACATCTTACGTTGCTTCGCATGATTTATTAAAAAAAAAAAATATTTACCAAATTTGTTTTTTAAGAAAGTCATATTTGAATAAGGAGTCTCATAGTGCAATTGGTAAAAGCGTTCGGTTCTTGATCAATGCGACTTCTGGCTCAACGGTTACAGTTGTGAGTTCGATTGCCGCCCAGTACAAAGATTGAAGCATTTCAAAGGAACTTTTTAAAGACACATTGAAAACTGAACGATGTACAAAATGGCCAGAATGGCCCGGTATTTAACAATATTTTAATAATAAAAAAAAATAACAATATTTTAATGATAGCGTCTGCCGCCGTCTTAGTGTTCATAATAAACCTCCCGACTAAAAAAAATGGAAAAGATCTTTCCTTAATTGCATGAGCCTATTTGCATCGCTGCTATTCTTTTTTCTACTCTATTGTAATATTATTAGGGTGAAAGAAACGTCTATTGACACTTTAAGAACTCGTGTCAGCATCTATTGACACCCTACTCTGTACCATTTGGGATACGAAATTTGAACATCTCTGTTTATAGTGAAAGATATATTATAGAAAAAACGTTATATTTCTTGTATTTTACTAGTTACACTAAATAATTTTCAACATTTTGACCAAAGTGTCAATAGGGGTTCCCTGTCGAACAGACGTTCCTCCGACCCTATTTATTAAATTTCAACAGATAAATTTAATTTAATACGGAAACTACTGTTCTTTGAAGTTTTGAAATGAGTTCTAAAATAACAATAAATACAAGGAGTTCGGTTTTGAACGAATTTCTCGGGACTGAAAAAAGCCCGCTAATTCATAACAATGACACAGAAAAATTGTATACTTACAGGAGATATCTTTGTAATAAGTTACATAAACGCCGTTATGTATGCAAAACATTTTCGGCACCAATTTTTCGGCCTATTTTCAGCGTCAATGGTTCATAAGAAATGTATTTCAAATTAAGCGCATGAAAAATTTCTAGGGACATTTTAAAAATTACTTTTTAAATGAGCTTCCTATAGTAGGCAATTCATATCAAATTCTTTCAATTCGTTTTCTTTAAGTCTCGAGCTTGTTATGAATTTCCATCTCAAACCACACGGAGCGGACACAACGCCAGTTATTTCATGGTGCATATGTGTTGCTCACATGAATTATACGCATAAATATAAAATACTTTGATACACAACACTCAATTCATTTAGAGCAGAGTGAAGTATTTCCTAGGCAGTGTATGTATAAAAGAAGGCTATCAACAATATTGTGAAGTCGTTTAGTGGTCTAACCATTTGGTCAACCATTAGTATAGAGTGGGAACTCAATACTCACAGTGGCAGCTCAGTTCTGTTAGTAGCACAAAAATTTAGAATGATACTATTCTAATGAATGATTACACTCAGAAAAATCAACGAGCAAAACTTACTCGAATAGATGTTAACTTTTACTTCTAATTACGTGTAATATTCGGAAGAGTTGTTTTAACTTTTTTGTCCTAAAATTTACACGACAAAAAGAGTATAAATAACTCATTTAAAGAGTTAAAATAACTTATTGAAAATAATATCCGACGAGTTGATATGCTAATAATGGAAACCGGTGAGCGTCGGGGAAAGAAGGATCAGCTTACAAAATTTTAGATTTTTCTCAAAGCTTTCGGCTCATTAGTTTTAATTTATTGTTTATATACAGTAGACTCTCTCAATCGGGCATATGGGGCAAAATGTCATTCAAATTATCGACAGATTTGGGCGTCAAAGTCTTTGTAAATCCCTCAAAAAGCGCTCAATTATAAAGAATCACGATAAAATAAGAAAAACTACAGCGAATTTGAGAAAATTTTCCTTCAAATTCAAGCGTGAAAATTGCCAACCAAATTATTCGTCCAATTGAAAAAGAGCCGATTGAGCGAGAGTCTACTGTAGACTTCAACTTGGATACAATACCACAGAATTCTAAGTCTGATTCTAAGCTCCTCTAGGCTTTAGTTTTATTACCATATAGAGCGATCTCAATTTAAAGGTGAGCAGTTTAAAGTTACTCTTCTTCTCTACGTTCCCTACAGATTGCCCTTGTTATTCAAATCAAAGGCATATATTTTGTCCTCCCAAAGTATATGCTTAAGTGTAAAAATCACACCTAAGTGTATATCCTGGAATTTTTGAACCAAAACAGATGTTTGGTCCTGCGAAGGACGCAAAAACGAATTGTGGAGGTAGGGAGGGGGGTCTGTCTTGAATTATTCACTACCCCTAGGCATTTATTAGGCATAGGGTAAGTATGCCAAATTCCGGCCAGCTTGCAATTTCGGCCACCTTTTTTATTCCTCGAATTTCCATGAATTTTTAGTTTTTACATACTCTAGAGATGATACAATGCAAAAGAATAACACAAAATGTAGCTTCGACAAACGAGATGACGTGAAAAAGGCATTGGAAGAATTCCTGAAGGGCAAGGAACTATGAGAATGAAGGTGGGCGAAATAGGACACCAAAGCTATGTCATATGTCTACATTTTTATTCATTTTAAAATGTATTAAGAATTATTATGGAGTAAATAAAGACGATAAACTGTCTACAAGGTTCTAAGAAACACTCCTTAAGTAGAAGGAATAAAAAAATCAATTTCTATTAAAGATATTACATTTCAAACTTGAGACTTTGGCGCTTGCATGCAACTATGCCGAAATTTGGCACACTTACCCTGTTCGTCACAATATTATCTTTTAGGGGGTATTAGGGATTCTATTTAGCCTTATGAAAAGTTATATTTACTTCTAAAGGCGTCTATACATTGTGAGCAATTTTCGTCAAAAATTGCGTTTTTGACAGAAATTTGACATTTTCCCCTACAAAGCTGCAGGGAATTTCCTTCAAAAAAGCAATTTTTGACAAAAATTTCTCCCAATGTGTAGAGGCCATAAAATGTTCTAACTTTTATGATGAAAATAACAATTCTGCTCTAGTTTTTCTCACTCCAAATTGAAATTTTAAGGAGTGTTTTTCATAATTCTTACTTATTTTTCTTTCTAAAAATCAAAATGGAATATGATAATTTTTATTGACTGTTGATCCTGAAAAGGGGCGTGGCCTAAAATTGTGCAAGTCCAAGGCTAAGATGTAAGGAAAACAGTTGTATATCCACAAAAGAAAAATTATAAATGAAGATAACTTGCAATGAAGCAAAGAAAATAATGTCACGTATTAGATTGTTTTGAAAAGTTTTTGGTTTGAATGTAACTGCAACACCCTGTTGTGTATTTCCGTGAGAAAGGGGAGTAGGCAAGAAAATGAGAAAATTGATGAGAAAATGAGGGAGACAAACTAGTGTGTTATGCTTGAGGAAACTCGACAAAGTTGATGGCGTCTTCCAGCTAATATTCTGTTCAGTGAGCGTGCTAAGAATTGTATTTTTGATCATGACTCGCTAATGTTAAGAATAATATGCTGAAGAGATAGAGGAGAAAGAACACTTTACTGTTTTCAAATCTTCCGCAACAGAATTGTTAATTGTTTTCTGTTGGGGTTTCTTTTGTCTAAGGTTCTTTTTTTTAAGAATGGAAAATTCTTCCTGGATGACTTCTTTTCAATTCTATTGAGTATGTTTTTTTTGTTGTGGTTTGTGTCTCTGCAGTATTAACATGTCCCTTCCTGGGCTGCCGCCTTTACCAAAGAGTCTGAGTGGATTTGATTTAACGGCCGCTCAGCAGCGTCTCTACCAAAATGATTGCCTAGGTGGTGGACTTAAGACCACCACAGCATCAACAAGGGGCACTCCAACGACAGCAACATCAACACCAAACAGCAACAACCCATCATCAGCTGAAGATTCAGCTACCGCCTCCGCCCAACTCCAGGAAATTTCACCGTTGGACAGTAGAAAGTCCAAATTGGACACACAATTGGATATTTTGCGGAGAGAAATGGTGAGTTCTTCTTCTTTTTTATCTTTTTATTTTAATTTTTTTAATTCCTCAACCGTACTAAAAATCATCTGCATCATCTGCCATCGCCACTGGGTCTTCGGTTTCTTTTTTCTTGCTCATTTACGTAACTGCGGCAAAATGTGAACAAATTTTATGTCATTCAGCAGTTTTTGCCCACTTCTTGCACATTCCGCAGATAACGCACAGTTAAATGTGTTGGGTTTCACGGGAGGAATCTGCTGAGTGAACTCTCAAGCAATTTGTTCTTGGTGATGGATGGCCAGGAAGTGTAGATGCTTCTTTTTTTTTAAACATTCCCGAAGGACAGATCAACTTAAAAAAAAGTGTTTAAATTTAAATTTGCCTTTAGAGTTGCAAAACCAGAATTTGGTGATTTTTTTTTTTTGAGAGAGAAAAGAATTAGCGATTTGGTGATGTAATTTATTTAGTGGAGATACGCAAATAGCACTTCATGGTCAAAGTGTTACGAGCTTGAGCTAGATTTTTATGGAAATTTACTAATTGGAAAAGTATTTGGAATTTCATTAAGTTAGATTTCTAAACTCAGAGAAATTTTTGGGAGAATATTTAAATGAGATTTGAAATATTTTGCAATTTTTTCAAAGAGAAAATCTTGATTTAAGATAAAGGATTGGGACATTACTTCAATAAAGATATAAAATTTTGTCAGAAGAAATCGTTTGAAAATTTTCTATCCTTGTTTCAAAATATGGTACTCACTTTGACAAAATGTTTGGTATCTATTTATGAGCGATATATCAAGATTATTTCAAGGTTATAATGGTTAAATTTGGGTTATTTTAAGGTTATGATGGATATGTTTGGGTTATTTCAAGGTTACGATGGATATATTTGGGTTATTTTTAAAGTTATACCGGATATATCAGGATATTTCAATATTATGATGAATATTTTAAGGTTATGAAGATTATTGACGATTATTTCAGGGTTATTTTTCAAAGTTATGAAGGATGCTTTTAGGTTGTGCTGGATATATTTGCGTTATGTCAAGATTATGAAGGTTATGAAGAATATTTCAAGTTTATGAATAATATTTAAGGATTATAAAGGGAATTTTAAGGTTTCAATAGATATATCAGGGTTATTTCAAGATTATGAAAAATATATCAAGATTTTTCGATTTTATGAAGGATATTTTGGGATTATAATGGATAAATTTAAGTTATTTCAAAGCCATAAAGGATATTTTTAATATCAAGGTAATTTCAGAGTTATGAAGGATATCTTAAGGTCATGATGGATATATCTGGGTTATTTCAAGGTTATGAAAGATATATCACGTTTTTTAAAAGTTACAAAAGGCATTTCAGGGTTATTTCAAAATTTTTCATTACTTCAAGATTTTGTTTCTTATTCCGGCTCCTAATATAAGTTAAAGTTTCTCTTAGATTTTTTGTGAAATTTAACAGATATTTTCGATTTCATATCAACTTGCTAGAATATAAGTCGAATAAGTCGATTTTTTCGCTTTTCAGGTACTTTTTGACACCTTCTACCTTCCCTATGAATACTATATAGGAAAGATTATTATTCCCAAAGTTGTAAAAGTTTTAAATCTTAGAAATCCTATACTCTGCATGTAAAATCGCTAGTTGAAATCGATTTCCTGTAAAGTAGGCCATTCGCGACTTATTCATTTTGCATTCTGAGCCGTCGATATAAACACTTGCTTAAATCGAATATTTCAAGGTCATTTGATGTACCAGTTTCAGGAAACAAAAGAGCACGTGTTACTAAGAAAATGTTAGTTCACTACATGATTTAGAATTGTTCTTCTTATAGGAATAGCAACTAATTTTGAAAAATAAAACGATCTATTTTGTATTTTTCATCATTAAAAAAAACAATGAATTTTTTGCTTTAGAATCCAGGTAAATTAATGCAGTTCAATAATTTATATTTCACTAATTGATAGATTTATTAGAAAGACATTGCATAAACGAGCAGTAAAAAGTAAAATTTGGTTAGCAAAAAATTAAAAAAAGGAGTAGTGAAAAAAATGTGCAATAAAAGTGAAAAAGACAATAATAAATAAATACAGCAGAATTTGATCAAAAATGGTCAGTACAATTTAAAAAAAGGAGTAGAAAAATAAAAAAACTCGGTCAGCAAAAAATTAAAAATGGGTAGTAAAAAAAATAAAAAATAAGCAGTAAAAAAATAAAAAAAACAGTAAAAATAAAAAAATAGCAACATTTTATCAAAAACGGTCTGTAAAAAATTGAAAATGAGTAGTAAAAGGTGAAAATAGAGCAGTAAAAAATAAAACTGGCAATAAAATAATTAAAGTAGGTACAGTGTCCACCTTGTTATTCGTATGATTCAAAAACAAAATGACAGATATCAGCTTCGTTTGTTCAACACTTCGAAAATAACAATGTTTTTTTTTGTAGAATTATAATGAAAGTTTTAAAAAAGATTCAAAAGACATAATAAGAATTCTATGCTATATAACTTCATTTATTAAACAAAAACATCACAGGATAATTCATTTTCATTGCTATAACTTCAAAATTATTTTAAATGTAACCGTCGAGAACTCATCCAGATTAGGCCGATCCGGATTAGAGACCGGGCACTGTAGTAAAATATTTTTAAAAAAAAACGAGCAGTAAAACATTCAGTTTGATAAATAAAATATTAAAGAGGGATTAATAAAATTAAAAATCGTTTAGTAAATTTTACAATTCTGTTTCCCTCAACTTACTCAAAAACTAACTAAAAACGTAAAAGAAACTTTAAATTTCCATTTAAATCTCTTGAATATTTAAACAAATTGTAGAAATTTTGGGAATATTCATGAAATTTTCCAAATTCATCAAATCAATGTGTTTTGGGTAGGTAAATTATTATTAACCACATTTTAGTTTTTCTTTGATCAAATTGAATATTTTTGCTACTAATTTTAATTTTTTTACTGACCCTCTTTAACTGATTATTTTAATTATTATTTGACCGAATTTTACATTTTTACGGTTAGTTTTTTTTTCTATAAGGCCTATTTTTGTCGATTTGGTTTGATTTATTAAGTCCAAATCACAATATTTCCATTCTTCATGTAAATGCCACTGAAAATTCAAGAATTTCAACTTAATTTAGTCAGAGTTTCCGAAGGGGGCGTGGCCTAAAGATTTATTTGTTAATTTATGCCCTTTTCATATAGAATAGAGCAAAATGAATTGCAAAAATATTAATTATCAAATTCAATTATTCTTATATTAATTTTATGAGTTTTTTTAGACTCTGGGAAAATTATTAATTACCTAAATTGCATTTCAAGGGAAACAAATCATTTGCGTGCAATAATTTGTCCAGCTAGTGTATAAATTAATTTTTCCTCATTGAATCATTAATGCAAATGCCACAGTATTTCCTGCAGAAAATCAACAAAATTGAGAAACAAGCACATTAATCATCGGAAAGAAAGATGGTTTAAAGCAAAAAATTTTGTGCAGAGAAAATGACTTGGGAGATTATTATTGTGATAAGATGATTTGGGGAAGAGAAGCTAGTTGGCGTCTCAACTGTTAATTGATTTTCACTTTTATTCATGCTTTTATTGCTTTATAAAATGCATTAATTGCAGAGGGAGTTGAAATTTTGATTAATCAATCAAATGGCCATTAGAAATTTTTGCTGCATAAATACATCATCTTCATCAATTGGTTTGGAAGATGTTTAGCGGTGTTTTCTTTTGCAACTTTTAAACTTTTGTCCGCATACGAAATAATTTTTGCTTAATTCTTTTGTGGGAGAGTCACAGGATTAGCCTGGGCTGAAGAAGGTGATTCACTGTTGAAAAACGACTTGATCATATTAATTAAGAGAAATACTTTGGAGACTGACTCATTCTGGAGCCTGTTTTGTTATTTCTCTTTGGACTTCTTCGTATTTTTTTTTTGATTTTTTTTTGTAAATCATCCCGGTTATTTTTATGTTGAAAATATCAAGTGATTTTACAACTTTTTGACTTTGATTTCGCTTTGGGGCAAATGATCTCAGAAGCAATAATTTATTTTTCATTTTCTACAGCTATGGTCTGTGACTAATTTTTATAAATTCATACCAGATTTTCCATTGGTCTGCTCAAATGCGAGAGTTTTGCCAATCTTGTAATTTATGGATAAGGTATTGTTTATGAAGAAGTTGCACATTTGCAATCGGAAGGGCAAACTGATTATGGTACTCTCGAACTTGTTGGCGATTGAAAACTATCAAATTCGCCACATATTATCTGGCAACCCTAATCGATGAATTGTGTTTGGACAGCTACTTGACTAAAGACATGTTAAAAAATTAATTTTAGTGATGAAAAAAGGTGATTTTATCAAATATTTTGTTCCCTGATCCCTCTTATATTGTTTTCCTTCTATTCCAAAGTAAATTTGACAGATTGATACTGTTTTTGTGTCAAAGAGTTTTAACTAAGCTAACTAACTTTTAGCTAAGTTGAGAAAACGAAAGCCATTTCATGGAAAAAAAACTGCGAATAGCATTCAATTGAATTTTCTAGGAGATTGAAATCTAAAATCTGGAGATCACTTGTGGCAACCCTAAACATGCTTTCTTTGACAGTTCAGAAAAAAATACTTCATAAATTGCATTTGAACAATGAAAACTGGAAAATCTTATGGTAATTTGGAAATTTCTGCTCCTGAATCACTCATAGCTCCTTTTCATATGAGAAAACTAAGGTTCAATCAGATATGAAGTCAGAAACTTAGTGATAAAATTTGACATTGACAGTTCGAAATTGGTACTGTTCTAGTAATTACTGAATTTTGAACCAAATAACGATAAGTTCAAAGGAAAAATAATTAAATAGAAAAATTATACGGACAGTACTAAATTGATTTTTTTTGGGGAATTGCACTTCGTAAATTCTGCAAATCAGTTATGGCAACCCTGATCGATGAATCGTCCTTTGACAGCTAATACGAGCTTCAGATCTAAGACTTAGCCATATGTCTTAACTGCTCTAAATTCTTATCAATCAAGATTTTTTGGGAAAAAATTAACTTAGAATTACATTATTAAGGACAAGAAGCCAATTAGATTTTGAAAAAGCAATAAAAGTGGTTTCTATTCGGGATTTTGAAATCTTAAGCAACTGGTTTAAACCTGTAGTCTGAAGACCGCTTAAAAAACATAAAAAAGCTTAAGAAATTCTATTCTAGTAACGAAAAGTTGATTATTTTATGCAGATTCTGCTACTTAACTACTTGACTATAAAATTCTAACCTAACTTCCAAAAAAAACTTGGTTGACTGAATCTGACAGCTTGAAATTAAAATAGATATTATTCGGTTATCAACTAAATTTCACTTAGGAGTTCAAAATTGTACCTCTTTAAATAGGAAAAACCTGTGAGTAGCATTAAATTGAATTTATTAGTGGGAAGTTTAATAAATTTGTAAACCCTTATGGCAACCCTAATAATCGATTAATCGTAATTTGCCTTTGATAGCTATGAAACATAAAAAAAACTCAAAAAATTGTATTTGAGTGATGAAAAGTGGATAATTTTATGCAGCTCTCAGCTACTTAGGCACTCATAGATCCTTTTTGAAGAAGGAATCGAAAATTCTTACCAAATTTTAAGGAGAAACTGATTATATTAATTTGGGCAGCTCAAAATTCATCAAAAATCGAAATTGCAATTGAGAAAATCGAAATGTCTTATATGTAGCATTCAATTGAATTATCTGGCTGGAAATAGAAATCTGTAAAACCTGCAGATGGATAATGGCAACCCCAATTGTTCTTTGACAGTCAGGAAAATTATAACAGACTAAAAAAATGTTTTTATGCAAATATTCGCTCATTGACTATTTGAAGTCAACTTAAAATAATTTTCACAACGACTTTAAATTGCAATGAAATTTTGTTTAATAATTAAAGTCGGTTGGAAAATTGACATCAGTACATGGTAGTAGACCCTCTCAAATTCTGGCATTTGGGACTGAAATGTCACCCAAATTAGGGAGAAATTCGGGCGACAAATTGTTTGAAATACTACAATTTTTTATTCATCTGCATACTAGTACTAAGTTTACATACTTATATTTATGGTAACTTTAGTGAAAACTCCTTAATAATTTAAAATCACATCATGACTAAGACAAACCATAGCATATTTGAGCATATTTGCTTCATTTGATAATAATAACCAAACTAGAAAAATGACAACAAACTTTTTTCAAATGTAACTGCTGCCCGAATTAAAAAGTAGCCGGATCTTAAAAGAACCGAATTAGCGAGAGTCTAGTGTACCACTAATCGTTTTTGACAGCTATAAAAACAAAAACACACATTAAAGAATTATAATTGAGGGACGATAACAGATTTTCCTGTAGAAAAACTTAAATGGAACCAACTTTTAAACAGAAAACTAAGTGACAATGTTTGACAGCTTGAAATTGACAGATGACACGGAAATCCACAAATGTCAAAAAGATGTGCTTTCGAGATTATATTGGAAATTTGTTCGTTTTTCAATATATCTCATAAACTAATTAATTTCATTTTTTACAAAGTGTTTTTACTGCTTTGGATTTTTTAAAGAAATAATGGTGCTATTTCAATGAAAAATGGTAAGAGGAAATATTTCTCCGGAACATTTTCTAACACTTTACTGTACTCAAGTGCTTCTGCATTATCGAATTTTCTTTGTGTCTGTTTCTACTGTGTGGTGGTTTGAGCACGACGATGATTAGGGAAAACAGTCGAGACAGGAACCAACACAAAGAAAAGTCGATAATTTTTTTTGTTCTTTAAATATTCATGTGAAACATAAAGTCTATTGAATCAATAAATCTCACGGAATTGCATATAAGAGTAAAATGGTATGGGAATAGTACAATTGCAGAGACCCAAGGTCGAGATATTAAAAAGTTTTCTTTTCCTCAATTTTCTTCATGTATCTCACACCAAATAACAGTGTTAATTTTCCCTGACGTCTGCACTGCATAAAGTGCTTGTTATATGAGGGGGCTTGGTTGAGAGAAAATTGTATTTCTTCGCAAGAATTTGCATATTTTTCCTCAATCCATGGGTGTTAGATAACGCTACAAAAAAATTCCAAAGACACGAGAAATCTTTCAGTTTCTCGTGATCTTTTTTTCTGCATCTCTATTGCAGTTGAAATAAGATGAATGGGAAAAAGAATTCTGTGTTAAAGTATGTGTTTTTTTTTATGTGCGTTGAAATTGCAAAATTTATTATATTGTAAAGAGAAGAAATAGTTCGCGGGGCGTTAGTTTGTGTCGTTTTTTTTGTGGTCTTCAATTAGAAAATGACTTTCAAGGTTGATACCGAAGAAAATCACGAGTGAATAGAGGCAAAATTTAATAATTGTTGATTATTTTCTTCATACAATTACATGGTGTATTGTTCACATTAAAAAAGTATGCGCAAGAATGACAAGATCATAAGAAAAAAGAGTCATAAAAGAATAATACCGGGTGGAGCTATTGCGGAGTATAATAATATACCCAGAATATATCCAAAAATAAAAGATATCGTTGGAGCGGTTTTCGGAATAAACCAAAATAACATGACTATTGGAGGGATAGGAGAGGCGAAAGAGGAAAAAAAAGCAACTCGAGAAAATATTGACTTAGAGGGGGGGGTCACCAAAGACCGGAAGTCGATATCTCTTATCGTTTGACCTCTAGCCCGCTTTGAAATTTTCGAAAAAATAAAAAAAGTGAATTCGAGAAATATCAAACAATTACGAGTACTTTACTGGTTCATTAACGATTGAGACCGATGCATTCGTATTGGAAATTTCAAGACCTTTCCAAAAAATCCAAATTTACGACAATTGGTTGAAAGATAGGCCCTCCAGAGGGTTAAACTCTTGGCTTCGAAAATTCGATATCGAAAATTTTTTCGGTCATATATATCCGAAAACAAAAGAGATCGTAGGAGTCGCTCTCGAAATAAACCGAAAAACATCGTTTTTAGAAGAGATGCAGGGAAGGGGCGTAACAGGAAAAAAGATCATCCGAGATAATGTCAATTTATTAGGCGGTCATCGAAGACCGGAAGTTGATATCTCTTTGCGTTAACAAACTTAACAAACTCAAAGCCAAGTAAAAAAAACCAATAAAAAGATGCAATTGAAGACGAAGATGCAAAGTGTAGAACGTACGGCCTATTCGGCATTTGTTAACCCAGTCGACGGTATAGAAGTTACTAAACCAACAAAAAAAAAGATTGCCATGTTGATAATAAAAATCTTTGTTAAATAGTTCGCAAAATACAAGAACAAATTCAATTCTAGTCGTTTAGAATAGACGAAGCAGACGAAAATGAAATCTTTAAATGTTTGAGAGGATTTAAAAACAAAAAAAGTTGCCAAATTTTCCTATTGAAATAGTTTTTTTTTCATTTTTTTTTCCAATAATTATGCCATTGTAACTAAATTAATTGTACGTTTTGGATAAATTTGGATTTTCTGGAAAGGTCTTTCACTTCGCTGAGTATTACAAGTTTAGAAGAGCAGAAGTTTTAACACGATAAGCACTTTCTGATAAAGCATCCTGTAAATAACCTCAAATTTAAAAAGACAATTGATGGAAATTTGCTTATAGAACCATTTCCTAAAATTCTGCTACATTTGAAGATACAGGATCAAAAGAAGAAATTTGATAGATAAATTGTACCAAATTAAAGCTCTTCATTACATTAGAAAAGTTAGGTTATGATACTTCATTGCTATACCTTCCAACGATTTCACATTAAAACTTAGTTTTGTTTTACTAATTTCCATAAAATAACATAAAACTCTGCAAAATTCTCTTTTCTAGAGAAAACTACTTTCACTTATTATAGGTTATTTTTTTTAAATACTAAAAAGAATGAGGTTAAGTTGTACAGAAAATCTGTTGAATGAGATCGGATTAAAAAATGTCATTACTTTCAAGGGGCATCTCTTGCAGAGCATGAATTTCCCTCACGGAAGCCAAAAGAAGCATCACCAGTCATGTTTTAACCGCAAAATCAACTTACATATCTCGAATATAACCACAAATTTGTTTGACGTCCCAAGATTCTTGTGGTTTAAAGATTCCAAAGTAGTTATGGCAATTAAACTAAATTGGGTTATTTGTCTCTTAATTGGTGAAATTTGCAGATAATTCCACACAAGAAAAGGTATTGATATTTTTGAGGTTATGTTGCAAGAAAAAACGTATTCGTTATCCTTGACATTAGCTCATTTTTCAAAGAACTGAATTCTTTAAATTCTTGAGAGAAACATTTCAACTGTTTCACTGTGTGCTGCGTGGAATTTTTTGATTAAAAAAAAATATAGTGTTGAAAGACATCGATTTGAATTTCTGTTGAACCATGGTCAGCTGTAATGATGGTTATTTTGTGTGTGAAATTAATTCACGAGATATCTTTCACTCATGAACTTTCTGCGTGAGTTAGCCTGGCGAGCAAAAGTGACAGTGAATACTAAATGATTGAGGAAATTGAATAATTTTCACAATATTTCTTGGAATCTTCTTTCATTTTGAACATAACCACAATGGCACTTATCTTTCCACTCCTTTGCCATCATGAAGCCAATTTATAAGACCAGAAATTCAAATAGGGGATTTTTTTTGCTATTACATCGCGAAAAGTCATCTAGATAGATTGGATGTTTTAATTGGGAGATCACTGGACTCAGTATTTCGTTAATTGAAAATGGTCTGGAGGTTTTTGGCGTGAATATAGGGGACTTTTTTTGTGTGGAGTTGGTTTAGAGTGAAAGATTGATTGGGGAAGATAGACTTAGCTGTATATCTTAAGATTCTTTTTACACGTGTTTGTTCTTTTTGCTGTGGAGTGTCTAGCGAAGCATTTCTCCGTGAAAATTATCAAAAAATGTTACCTGTCATTTGGCTGGATGAAAGAGTCAGAAGTAGAAGTTCTATTATTGCTCAGACTCTACAAGGAGAGGGAGATTAGTGTCTATAAACCATTGATTTTTATTCTATTTTATTTATAAATCGATGAATCCCACCTCATGACGTCGAAATATTGCAAATTTGGTAGTTTGAACAAAATGACGTCAATATAACGTCAATCTGACTATCTGTCTGTTATGAGATCTAGAAGCCCAGCGATTGGAAATTACGATCTGGGATCTTCAAATTCTAAGAGCTTCTTGTTAATTAGAATAAATAACATTAGGGCAAACTGGGGCAGAATTAGCCACGTATAGTATTAGATAGTGGTATCTTGTAGTTTGCCTTCGAAGGAATATTGAGAAAACCACTCATTATTCTAAATATATACTTCCCATACTATTCATTGATATATTTATCAACCTTATACAAATAGTTTTTGTACAAATTATACGCAATGGAAAGTTTCATTTGGTGGCTAATTCTACCCCGGTCTCCCCTACCTGGATTGCTTCCTCTGTGCTACTTGGGTATAGACCAGGTTCTACCTTGGCAATAAGTAAAATAACACGCATTTATTTCAAGAACAGTTCTAACTATTTTTGAATTTTTGGATAGGAGAAAGTGTGCCACCTTCGGACGACTGCGACTCAAGCTTCGAACTCATTTATATTCAATATGTTTTTTAATGAATTTGAACCTCTATGATATTATTCCTTAATAGCTAGAACAATGCTTCAAATTTCCTAAAAATAGCACTATGACTCTATCTGACCTGTCAGATCCATTAAAAACACAGAAAAACACGACTTGTCCAAAGGTTTAGTCGTCCAAAAGTAGTGCGTTCAAAAAACGATAAAAACAGATCCTTTTTAGTCTAAAGGTGTCTACACATTGGGAGCAATTTTCGTCAAAAATTGCGTTTTTGACAGAAATTTGACGTTTCCCCCTACAACGCTGCAGGGAATTTCCTTCAAAAAAGCAATTTTTGACAAAAATTGCTCCCAATGTGTAGAGGCCATAAGAACAAGAACATTCTTTTTGGGACATTATTCTCAAGCTTGAACGCAATTTCCTTCAAGAAAAGCTACTCAGTAACTTAAACGTTCTTGTACATTTGTCCAAATCCGTTAGAATCGTCAAAATTGCTGAAGAAACAGATCAAAGAACAGTTCCTACGTTTTTTTTTCTTCAAAAAGTCACAGTTTAAAAGTTTTTTTTTATTAATTTTCAAGAAACTAATTCTCAAAAAACTCTAGGTTCTTTCCGTTAGAGATATAAGGCTTATTCAAATTTGGCATCCTCTACTAAAATCCTAACTGCGCCCTTGCTATAGGGGGTTTATTTTTTGAGTGCTTAGTTCAAATACAATTTATTTAAAAGCTTTTAAAATCGACCGAGCTATTATCGGTAATGAAACTGAAATTGTAAATTGAATTGATAATACAAACTATGTTTCAATTGATTGAAAATTAATAAATGCCCCATAAAACGGTTAATTAATTCGTGGAGTGCTCGAATCTGTAAATTCAACGATAATACAAAGCTAGAACTCTTTGTGTTCTATTTTATTTTTTGAACGCTGTATCTGGTCTTGGACCGGTCCCCTCAAGAACCAATTTTTCTTAAGATAGGCTTGTAAAATTCTCTAAGTAAGACCTTACAGAACCAATATTCTTATAATATGCTTATAGAGCTCTTTGTTCCATTTCTGTGTCTGCTAAAGTTAAGTTGGCGCACTGTGGGTTTAAACGCTTCTACGGGAATTTTAAGACATAACTTCCCATTATAAGCCTTTTAAAGGTGCATTAAAATACTTGTCAGACTTGGTTATATAAAGCAGCAAGTTTGCTTCTTGCGCTCTTATCAAGATTTAAACTTGAAAAGGGTATTAAAGGCGCATTTCTTAACCGATTGTAACAAGTTTGGTTGCATTTGAAAGGTCTTTGAATCCTGAACTGACTTTAATTTTGATTGGCAAATAATTCTGTTTTGAGAGAGTATGATGCTTTATTTCATGAGTTGACTCTATTAGCTCAAACTCGAGCATCCAACAAAGTGTTTTTCATAGGTCACCCTTTCTTTTATTTCTCTGTGAAATTGTAATAGCGTTATATCAATTTGCATTTTTGCCTTCAACACCAAACCACTGTCTTTTGCATTGTTCCCTTGGGTTATGTTTGCTATATACCAAATGTTCATCCAACATAATGATTACTGTTGCGGAATGGGCGGGAAACTTGGAGGAGAGAGAAAGAGGTGGAATTTTTACGATAGTTCTCATCATTATGGACAATTAGTTTGGTTGGCATGATGATGACTCTTCACTAGGTACACCCCAGGTTGTGTTTTGTCTCAGTGAATTCTCAATGGTATAAACTTGTGCGTTCCAGTTGGTTGATTTTGTGAACCTCACTCCTCACTGGTCTAACTCAATGTGTCCGACCCCATGATAAAATTGTCGGCGGCATTTTTTTGCACAATAAGTGCATTTTTGCACTGGAAAATTGTATATTACATAAAAGCGCAATGTTAGATTGACATTGTTGCATGAGAGACTGATATTTTGTAATTGTTGGTCAAATGACGGAAGATGACACTGAAAATTCTCTCAAACCATAACCTTTTGTGAGAGACTTCATTTTCGATCCATAATGCAATTTTCTGCACAGAAAACACTTAGAACAGGTAAAGAGTTAAGGGAGAGAGAGAGAAAAAAACAGCGTGGAAGAATTATATTTATGATCAAGTTATAAAAGATGAGGTTATTCACTTTATATTGCATTTAATTTATTGTTGGAGTGTCTTAAAGGAGTCATTAATTAGTGGTGAATGTGCCTTTGGCGGATATACTAGCCAGCAGCACCCAAGCAAAAGGGAATCTTCCAATAGTCTTTAATTAAACCACTAAAGAAATGTTTTTTACGATGCTAAGAGTTTGCAACATTGTGGCCCATGAGTTTTTAGTGGGGATTTTTATGTTTCAATTAGTTCTGTTCTATTGGATTTATCTTGTTTGCAATTGATTTGCCCTGATTGAGCTTTTAACGGCGTGTACATAAATTGAGACTCTATCGTCTAACACCAACAGTGTTATGAGATTTGAGATAAAAAAATATAGTAAAAACTTCTTGGAAAGTTTTTCAAAACTGTCTCACTGCTGATGTTTATTCTTAAGACAATTTTTGCAAGATGGAATTGGAGGAGTATCGTGTGGAAAATCATATTCAATTGTGAGACCATATACGATGTTTCATAATTGGACGTCGAAAATTAATGCTTATAGGAGCATTCATGGGAATTGCTTTGAGCTAAAGCTTAATGAGTTCAATCTCTTGAGGGTTTTTTTTTTGCTTTTGCCCATCGTGCTCTAAACTCGCGTTTGCGGGCAAATCTTCAAGGTCTAGCTGACAAAAGAGCGTGATATTTACAAAATTAGGTGATACTCCTAATAATCTCACTATGTGTTACCATAACAAAATTTCATGTTCCCTGGTTGGTCTCAAACTTTGCAATGGTCTGTTTTAGAGCCCTCTGATCATTCGCAAATTCTGGAACTATCGCTATTAAGAGAACCTAATGACAAAAAATCTGATGAACTATAAGAGATTCGAACCCAGAACGCATTCGTTTCGCTGCTTTTGCAGGAAACTGGGGCAGCACCAAAGACGGGGTAGCACCAAACACTGCAATTTTTCAATCAGATATTCGACTTCTAAAGACAAGGCCTATAGGAATTTATAAGCACTATAGGGATGCTTGTCTACTGAAGAAACGATTGAGATAGTCCAAGTAGTTAAGGAATAAAAATTAGTGTTTGGTGCTACCCCGTGTTTGGTGGTGCCCCAGTTTCCCCTATATTGCAGAGTTGGAAGTGATACAACTCTCCGGAGTAGGATAACGTGTGGTTTTTTTTGGACAAGCTGCTTTTCGGGACATAATATGGATATTTTTCGACATCATATAAATATTTGTTTTCTTATTATTTTTAAGTGCTATATGAAACATTAAGCTCTTTCCGTATCAGATAAACATAAAATTTCTGAATTTTTATTTAATTTAAAGCGTAAAATACACATAAATTGTGAGTATCAAATTCCACTTTTTACACAACCAGTGTGGTCAATTTTGCTGATGTCAGCACAAACAGTGTTTAGTTTTTTACGATTTAAGTCATTTTAAAAGTGAAATGTAAACAAAATTTTTATGAAAGAGTAAAGTTTAGACCTTCTACTTAAAGGTAAATAATCAGGCTCAGTGAAATGTATTTGCACAATAGCGACTTTTGTCTGTCCCGAAATATCCAATTGTCCTGAAATATATACCATTCCTACTTCTTTACATTTTTTGCTATTTTGAATAAAAACTGATGCATTTTTCAACATTTTTCGGTAAAAATCTTATTCTGGATAGAATAAGGAACATAAATATTTTTATCAACAAAGAAAAAAAATAATTTGAGAAGTCAAATTCATTTAAGCTTAATTAATTTAAATTTAAATTAATTTACCTTAATTAATTTAATTAATTAAGCTGTTTGAAACTTTTAAGTGCTAAAAAGTGTCCCGAAATACCATACGTTACCCTACTGCCAAATTAAAAAAAAAACTTGTTTAGGGTTTCCAACTAACTAAGACAAATGTCTTAGTGAATAATCCTTAATTTTAGACGAACAATTTAGTGCTGACATTTTGTAAGATTACTACGCACTTTCTTTTGGTCAAAATTGTATGTTTTTAGTAAGCAACCGCATTGAATCTAATGATTTAGTCAGTGCTTATTTTCTATGATTGTTTCATCGCGTTGGAGTAGCTCAATGTGATTAATTTCCCTGGAATTCCCTAGAGGCCGTTTAAATGGGAGTCGTTGTTTCGAAGGATAAATCCCTATTTCAACATTTTCCAAGACACCTTTTAATCATTCTGAGAGCAAGAACTTGATCTAAATAAACGCCCAAAATATTTTTCCATGCAAGTCCATCACTTGAACCTTTCCAAAATTGACCTGACATTAAAAGCTTCAAATGCAACTTTTGGTTTCGCATTTCGGAAAAGATCTTTAAAGGACATCTCGATTTATTTGAAGGATACTTGGCATTAGAGGGATCTAAGACACTATAATCTTTCCACTACAAACAAAAAAGTATACAAGAGTGATAGAGGTAAGCTACGGGATAATCCTTAACGACCTGCGTGAAAAAGTCCCATGAACTTATGCAATCATCCGATATGTTAAATATATGTGTTTTTTGTGATGCTTATGCTTTCGATATACATATGACCTCATTAAGATGGAACAATTTTTCCATGGTAAGGGCGCCTTTGAGGTACAACCGCACCCCCCCCCGCATAGGTACCTAGGTACGCCACTGCCATTATCATTTAATAGCTGCTGATGTGAAGAAACGAATTGTACAAAACTATATACTCTTCTTTTTGATTACCCCGATTTTAATTATCCGATATCGATAATATTTTTTATAATGCACCTGGAAAAGTATTTTGAAAACAATGACCTCCTAAGCACACGGGTATTTTGGAAAACGAACTTAATCATGTTTACCCATTTGTCTTTTTTTCTATAAGAGTCAAACGGTAAGAGATTTTTATTGCAATTCATACACTCGAGCCCAATGCGCTCCATACCACTAATTCTTACTGTGTTATTACACTTGCCACATTAAAATTTTAATATGATTCACATTAATTGTCGCTGGTGAGAGTCCAAATGTGTAATTTGTGTGTTTGAATCATTTTATATTCAAAATTTGATCTATTTGTTGATAAAAAGGTAGACTTGGCCCGCAAAATTTGATATAAATTGATTTATAGCATTAATGCGAAAAATTAATGCGATTTTCTCTGTAATTTTTTAATGTGAAAAATATTTATGCTTTAGGTAAATTTAAACTTATTTTTGCAGGCCAAGTCCACTTCTTTCTCAATAAATAGAAAAACCCCAAATATTAAGTGACTCAAAGACACAAATAACACACTTGGACGCTCACAAGCGACAATTAATGTGAATCACATTAAAATTTTAATGTGCAAGTGTGATAACGCCGTTACGCAAATTTTCCGTTACCGTATTACCTTATCTCATACTCGGTGGTACTACGTGAAAATAATATAAAAAATCGAAGAAATAAAACAAAAATTCGGTAAACGGTGATCACAAAAAAACTGTAAGAGAAATTAATCGTACAGTTTTTTTGTGCTCACCGTTTATCGCATTTTGGTTTTATTTATTCAATTTTCTTATATTATTTTCACCTAGTGCCACCGAGTATGAGATAAGGTAATACGGTAACAGAAAATTTGCGTAAGGACTGCAATGAAAGTGCGTAAATTAACAAAATACGGTGAAGCTACGACGAGCATTTTATTGTCAATGTGATTCTGTCCTTAAACCGAAAAACGGCTTAATGTAATTAATCAAAATAATAATCAGATTACATTTCCATCAGTTTTTGTCTAATGCGTCTCCCAGTGTAAGCCAAGAAACGGCTTACTTAGTGGGAAACCGATGGGAATTTAGTCAAATTATTATTTTGATTGTAATTACGTTAAGCCGTCTCTCGGCTTAAGTCGTAACTCTGTCTAGGGCGTAAGATTCTTAATTTGAAGTAACTACAAGTAGTAACACAATTTTGTCAAATTTCCCTGAATTTCCTCCAAAACGAATCTTCCGTATTAATAAGCTTGTTTCCATTTATTTTTGTCGCCATGGAAAATATTTAGAAGAAACACAAATTCGCAATGTTTCTCACCCAAAATTTGCTTAAGATAAACAGAATAAAATATTGGCAAATTTTATTTAAATAAACCAGTCAAATTTCGAGGTTCGTCTTGTGGTGAGACGATCTCGAAAAAAAGGTGCAAAAAGAACGAAAGCCGTTAATAAAATGATTTCTTGGGTGTGATCGATTGAGGTGGCTTCTTTTTCCTCTCACCTGAACTGTATATATGGGGTCAGTCATAATGCTGAATTGATTGACACATTTTTATGCTGTATATTAGCTTTAGAGAGGAATGAGATAGAGAAAGACAAGAGACTTGTCTCTACCTGATGGCTATTTCTTCATCTATTTTTGTCTATCTTCATAAGAGCCAACACAAAACACCTTTCTTGCAAGAATGTCAGACCTAGAGACATATAGTCATGAGAAAAATATACCGTAAAGTCTCATTTAATTATGTCGCGCAGTTGGTATTTTAAATAAATGCTAATTACTTTTTGCATTTTATTCATGCTGTAGTATTCTTTATTGTGAATTTTTGTACACGTGTCTCACGTGGGATAATTAATTAAAAATGCATTTTTTTTATTAAAAGCCATCACGCTATTACTAATTTTGCTTAGTTTCTTGTGAGATTTATAATGCTAAATGTTGCAGAAAATGCAGGGAAGCTTTTTTTATTGGGTCTCCCTCTTAAAAGGAGTGTCGACACTTTTTTTTTTAATGTGAATTGCACAAAAGCAGGTGAATAGAAGTTTAATATTTCACCTGTTACTTATTTGCTAAGGCATTAAAGAGGCAAAAAAGCCAGGTAAAATGTCAAGTGAAGCACCTAGAGAAAATCACACCTACAGATTTGGAAAAAAGACACTTTTTATGCACTTTCAAAGCTTTATTTAAAAAAAGCAGCATTTGATTTGGAAAAATGTTTTTTTTTGTAGAAGGGAACATGTCAAAAGTCTAATTGAAATAATTAGCATTCAATGATAATTTTTATTTCCACTTTGACCTTAATAACTCACTGGGAGGGAAGTCTTTTGAATGGCAGAAGAGCTCATAATGTTTAGAAAAAAAAATAAAAGGAAGGTAATAGAAAACGTTTTGGACAAATTACATGATGGTTGGCTTTTTAATGTGTGTGGTGACGTGATTTATTTAGTTTGAGGGACTTACATGAAATTTACAGAAAAAAAGAGTCTGTCGATTTTTCAATCATGCTGAGAGCACCAAAAAAAACAACCATTTCAGCCAATCTTAACCCATTCGAAACACATAAAAAAACCTCCAGTTTTGTCTTATTAATATTTTTTTGGTTAAACTTTTAATATAGTTTATGGTTTTATTAAATTGTAATTGCTCAACGAAGCAATACTCGTGAGAATTTCGCAGCTTTGTTTTCATTTAAATGCAAATTAGTTCAACATTTTTTTTTGGTTTAATTATTTTGCCAGTACATAATGCGGAACATTGTGCGCAATAGGGCAGATAATATTTATTTAAATATTTTGCAATAAAATTTAATTTGCAAAATTCGTAATCTGTATGCAATCTCTAAATTATTGCTTGTATAATTTATTTTATTGCAATAATTCTTAATTAAAGAAGTATTAGCAACTTTACAGTTTAGCTTTATTGGATTTTACGAGCTTGGTGAGAGTGTGTGAGGTTATGTTTATCCTAACCTCAAAACATTAAGTAAGATGATTTTCAGATTAAACATAAGACAAAACTATTTTATTTTTTATTTTTTCATTTCTTTGTGAAATGTATTTTATTGCAATAATTGTTAATTAAAGTATTAGCAACTTTATGGTTCTTTCTTCTTGGATTTTACTAGTTTAGTCAAGGACATGACATTTCCTATGTTTCCCATACATTTCTAGCGCGCCGAAAAAACTTTTGAGTTTATTAGCTGTTTTCTGTCAGTATAGAATGAATTAGCAAAAAATATAAATGCAGAATAAAAGCCAACTTAATATTGAATAGGCAACCGAACACCTCAAATTGGAAATCTACATAGTTTTGGAGATATTTCGTAAAATGTGTACGAAAACAGGGAAAAATTTACACTAAAACTGGTCGCATTTTTCAGAGCTAATGTCGCCCCCTGAGTTTAGTGATGTGAGGTTATGTTACAGTAACTAAGGAGGATTTCCGTCTCTAAAGTTTAAACTTGTTTCTCAAGGCCTTTCATTTCTAAATAACAAGAATATTCACAAATGAGCATGTTGAGGGCAAGGAAAGGAAAGATTTAACAATTTTGAGATACTTGTGGACAAAATAGCATTTCCGGATTACAAGCTATTGGGGCTAAAAGGAGAGCCTTGAATTATACTTAATTAAGGACTTCATAAGTACTTATTAAGGATTTATTTTATGCACTTGACGAATGCTTTTTTTTTAACATTATAATGCATTTAGTTATCGCATTGCACTACTAACCTAATCTTTTAAAAGCCGGGATACGTTTACTCAATTTCAAAATGACCAATTTTTTCTGTGGAAAAACGTGGTATTTTTTTCTTTAAAATGACCAAGATGATTAAAAAATTGTTAAAAATTAATATTTTTCATGCTGTGATTAAACTAAAGTTGCAATTATGGGGTTAAGCAACATTATTTTATTTATTATTTATTTATTGTGCTTACACTCGTGTCCTTTTCAAGTAATTTAATATTTTGCGTTTATACGACCACCGCCGTCTTAGCGTTGATGACCAACCTTCGGAGTGAAAACGGTGGAAAATTCCTGCACAGGTTGTATATGCCAATCATTCATATAGAATGCATAATTTACAATTCTTGATGTATGACATAACAAAATATCATAAACACCATTATTGCTGGACTTTATTTAATTTTAATCTTCAGAATTATTAAAACCACAAATATCAAAGTTTTACTAACATTTATCAAAAACAAAATTGGCTGTAAAGGTATGTAATAAGGATATGAAAGAATTTTTCGATTATCCACAACTTAAAATTGTTTTTTTTTAGGTTAGGGTTAACATAACCTCATAATTTATTACTTTGTCTTTACATAACCTCATTTTTGGCTCTTGACCAAATTTTAGAATTTAGATAACAAAATAATATTACAGATATTCAAATGTATCAATGTTACTTCTTACGTTTCATGCGAAATTTAATGCAATTTTTTTAAATTTCCTTTAGATCGTAATTCTAACCTCAATTTATTAGCTTTTCTCTGGAAAATAAAGGTTGTAAATGGTTTGAATAGTTTTATGAGAAACTCTTTAATGATATATCTTCTTACATTGCATTCCTCTCTGCCCGATAAATTTCTTTATCTTTATAATAAAGATTTCTTATTTTTTATTGTCTTAATTAATCCTGCTCATTTTCCTTAAAACTGCATCAAAATGTTTCATGTTTCTGTAACTAAATAAATGGGTTCCTGTAACCAAAGGATTAATAATGTTGCGTTGCCTCTTGCTAATTCTAAAATTATTCACTAATCTAATGATTGTAGCAAATTATCGCATTTACCGATTGATTAGCTGGGCATAAAGGCTATTTTTGGGGAGTATTTCATCAATTTCCTCCCAACTTTTAGTGTCATTCACTTCCTTTTGGCATTTACCAAAGAGACTGACTATCTAGCTCAAAATAGCTGAGGTACCATGCACTGTGCAAAAATAATGGCTCTGTAAGTCTCATAATAGTAGTATTAACAACAGAAATAAATTTGTTTAGCACGAACAGGTTGAATATCTGTGTGACTTTTTTTCCAAACATGAGGAATGTGAAAAGATATATTTAAGAGAGGTGGAAGGTAAATTCATGAATTTTTGTACTATACGTGTTTCAATTTGAACAAGTATGTTTTGTACAATCGCTGTGTCTTTCTTTTTTTTTTCTGGCAAAACTTGTGCTATAGAAGAGGTTTTGAACAAGAAGAAGTAAGGAAAAAAACGAGAGTTTTCACCAATGATTAACTCACACTTTATCTCACTTGTTGAGCTCTTTTGTCATGCTTCCGTCACTATTGAAAATGTTTGATAGAAATTTTATTTGTTCAGTGTTTCGGAAGAATTTTTCTTTAAACTTGCTTGGGATTTGGGGAGATTTGTCTCAGACGATCAACTTCCTGATGGATTGGTTTATGATCTCAGACAACCGGAGGTAGATCATAGGGGAACATGGGGCAATGGTGACCGGAAAACTTCAAAGATCGATATCTTTCAAGATAGAAGAGGATCGGGATTCAGATTTTTACCGTAGATAGGCTTTAAACCACCTTTAAAGCCTAAAGTTTTGAGGATTTCGAAAAAGGATTATGGAAAATAAACTAGATTGAAGTTTTGAGTCCCTAAAATACTCCTCAGGGTTAAAAGGGCTGTAGCAAAAGGGGTAGAGTTCGGTAAAAGTAATTAATAAAAAATTAATAATATTTCGGCAATAAAAATAAGATAGATTTGACCAGTAAAAAACTAAAACGAGTGGAATTCTTTAACATCTTTAGGTCAGGAAAATGTCTTAAAATCAAATTTTCTACGCTGAAATCTATATTGATTTTACTGTGATGATTGAAGGAAGAAGAAGAGTACGAAAGACCGAGATAGACATGTGCGAAACATTTGAGAGAGGAAGGGATGTATATTTTGATTGGATAAAATTTTTCTGATCCTGAGGTGTGGCTGAGGCATAAAAATCAATTTAGATTAGCACAAAAGCAAATTTAATTTACGTGCCAAGCGAACAGAAGTCTGTTCAATCACTTACATAGCAAATTTAAATATTGATCGATTTTGAAGTTTATGCCTTTTAGATTAGAAAAATTTTATTAAGTCAAAATTCACATCCCTTTCATTTTCGAACATTTTGCATACGTGTATTCTACTCTTTCGTATTTTAAATTTGATTAAACTAAATTTGGTGTAATGTTGCAAACAAGAAAAATAGTATGAGAACGTTGGACTGACATAACAACGTTTGAGAAAGAAAGGGATGTGAGTTTCGACTTCATGAAATTTTCCTAATCTTGAAGTGTTAAGTTATATCAATACGAAAGCAAATTTGATCATTGATAAATTTCGAATTCTACGGCAGACTTTTTATATCAGGAAAATTGTATTAAGTCAAAATTCAAATCGATTTCATTTTAAAACGTTTTGCATTCGTCTATCCCATTCTTTCGTATTTAAAATTGGATGAAACTAAATTGAATTTGGTGTGATATTCAAAACAAGGAGAATTGTATGAATAAGTGGGTTACACATACGCAAAACAATTGAGTTTGAAAGGGATGTAAATTTTGATTTCATTAAATTTTCCTGATTCTGAGATCAATTTTGAAATTTATCCATTCAACACAATTTTTACATTAAAAAAATTCATCAAGTCAAAATTCACATATCTTTCAATTCAATTTTGATTTTGATGTGATATTCAGAGCAAGAAGAAGCGTACGAAAAAGTACGAAGAAGTACTACTACTAGTCGTACGAAGAAGTACGACTGACATATCGAAAACGGTTGAGAAGGAAAAGACTGCGAATTTTGATATCATGAAATTTTCCGGATTTAAAAGATGTGCCGGGCCATTAGGAAGAGTAATATCATAAATTAAGTTTTGTTTTAGGGACAATAGAGAGCATTTTGTTCTGTCAGTATTTTTTTTTTGTAAATTATTATCCCATTCTTTTTTTGTAGTTTAAATTTTTACCGATCGAATTTGATTTTTTACTGAGAAAAATTGAATTTTTTACCAATCAAAATATTACTTACTAATCAAAATTGAATTGTTTTATTGACCAAAATAGATTTTTTTTTAACCAGAAATTGATTTTTTTACCAATCAAAATAATTTTTTCCTAACCAAAATTGAATTTTTTTACTGATCAAAATCGTTTTTTTTCGCTAACCAAATTTTCTTTACTGACCGGATTTGTGTTTTTACATAAAATAATTCCATTTTTTCTGTTCAAAAATCATTTAATTTTTCCTGATTAAAATTATTTTTTTTTATCAAAATTTTTTTTTTTGTTAACCAAAATTTTATTTATTACTCATCAAAATCTATTTTTGCCTAGAAAATTTGTCATTTTCTTACTGAATTTGATTTTTTGCTAATAAAAATACGATATTTTACTAGCCGAATTTATTATTTATTTTTTTATTATTTATAATTTGTTAATTTAAAATAGATTTATTAATGTTCCGAGATTTTTATTGGCTTAACGTGTTTTTATTGACCAAATATGATCTCATTACTCAGCGAGCGCCAAATACTAACCGATTTCAATTCCGATTCTGCTAATCTTAAAACGACACTCGCAAGGCAGTCCCATGATATTTGGTTAGCACTTTTCGTTCAAGAACTGCTGACTGGTCAGCTTATTTTGCTGATCGACTCAGCAAATATGTGCTGAAATCGGTGCTTTATTATTCAATGACTGACTTTTTTTTTGCCAGAATATACTTCAAATGTTTCTCCTAGTAAAAAGTGTCAGGAAAAAACACTGAAAGTGACATCTACTCGGCTGACTTCGTATCCAGTTCGCTTTTTCTTCCTCCTTTAAACCCTTTAAATGTACATTTTGTCTCATTTTGCCCCACATTCCCTTACCCTATACGAGACTGTTAGAAATTGCAATTTGAATCAATTTCAATTTGATGGGGTCTTGATTTTTTCTTGCATTTTACTTACGAATGGTAGCGGATCTCCAATAAAAGTTATTACGGAATATCTCAATTAATGCGGTGAATTGGATTTGATGCTACATCAGAGATGTAGGTAAAAGCATAGCAAGAAATTTTCTTAACCATAAGCTGGGATTGTTTGTTGGAGATGGGCGGGAAAATTGGGTATATGGATATTATTGTAATAATGAAAAGCATCTGCGTGATTTGGTAGAGAATTTTCAATTGCTCAGAAAATTATCTAACACTATTTTTTCTCCCAAGACTTTTCTCTTGTTCCTCTCAAAATTCAATCTTACTATTCAGTGATTACGCCACATTCTTCTGCATTTCATTCAATAAAAATCTTATGGGTATTTATAACAAGTTTTTTTCATTTTATTTCTCAAGTCAGTAGATGAGATAATAAGAATGATCATCGAGAACAATATATTTGTGCTTATGGTTCTTCTTTTACGTCGAACCATCTGCAGATCAATGGGAAAATTAGCACTTTGTCTTTCGAAATTTCTTAGCAAGATATTACTTTTTAAAAAAAAAGTTATATAAATAATAAAATATTTCCAAATACTCCAGACAATTAGTGATGAGGTACAAATTTGTTAACTAAAAAAAACGTGAAACAATGGTTGTTGTGCACTCAAAAAAAATATCAGAGAGAAGGTGAAAAACAAATAGGTGAATGGAATTTACAGTATTTAGTGATCATCTTATGTGAGTGTTGGTTGCAAAGAAGTGCCATTAGTGACGATAAAAGTCCCATTTTAGCGTGACACCCACATTTTCAATTTATTCTATCGTGGCTGTTCAGAAATGGAAGGTGCATTTAGTTGTTTTAATGGTGACAGACTTGACATGAAATTGCTCAAAATTTATGGACAGTCGCTCTGTTGGCGGTGCCATTATAAATATAATGAGATGATTTTCGATAATGTCTAAATTTATGAGGCTAATGGCACGAAAACATTGCAATTTTCACGTTTTTTTTTTGTTTTCTTGTTTAATGGATAAATAGTTTTGAGGAAAAGTTGCAAATCACTCAATTTGTAAATTGAGAAATTACGCCCATTCATAGTTTTTTTTCTGTTAATGTGTCTCGGCTAAAAGGGAAATGGCACTCTATAGGATCGCTTAAGCCTTTATTTTCGAAATTCACTTCAGTGTATTATCCACTGCTGGGTTTTGAAAAAATACCTATTAGTTGTTCGATCCTGAGAATAATCTCCCTGTCATCTGCTATAATACCCCAAGTGTGTCTCGACTAAATTAGAAAGCCTGGGATTTTCTATTTTACTTGATAACGTTGCGAAGATTGCAATTTATTACGCATCGAAAAGTTTTGAAAACTATCTCCTATTTGTTTAATACTGTCGTCCTGTTATAATACCCCAAGTGTGTCGCGGCTAAAATAGAAAGCCTTAGATTTTCTATTTTATTTGAATACGTTGCGAAGGTTGCAATGTTTTATGCTTCGCTAGATTAAAAAATATCTGCTAGTGGTTCGATGCTGATAATAATTTCCCTGTCGTCTGTTATAATACCCCAAGTGTGTCTCGGCTAAAATAGAAAGCATTGCATTTTCTATTTTAGCGGACACCGCCATTTTTCTGCACAGATAATTTCGAAAATATTTCGAAAATGAAGTTTTTCACAGTGGATTTATTGTATGGTTGATCGCAATGGATAATTATAAATGATTCGCGATTAAGCTCATGGTAGATTTGTATTTCCTATCGAAATACTCTCGATTAAATGTGCCTCATTTGGATAAATTGTTATGTATGTTCGAAATTTCAAATTGAATTTCGAATATCCAAATACCACATTGTTTCCGTACAGCAGTGGAGTTTGGTAAAGAGAAAAGCCATTCGAAAATATATTTAAAAAGCCAAAACAGAGACTTTCTTACTTCCTGCTACTTTCACAAGGTGGCGGAAGTTACATCCTGTTCGAATTTCGAAGTACTCAAGTGTCAAAATGTGACGGGCTTCACATTATTGTAAGGAAAAGAACAGAAGAACGACGCTTACTGTTCTTGTTCCATTATTTAATCACTCCATAATTACTGAGAACTCTTATGCCAGCTTTTTATTGCGATATTTGATAAATTTTCCCCATCTTGTACGAACATTTAGTATGAAAATTCGAAATTAAATTTGAATTCTTCGAACATCAACGACTTTTTGTGCAAAGAGTTCCATTTACCTTTTATCCAAGACACTATTGGAGAATCAAAATCAACTTGTGTTTACACACACCCATTAGAAATTACTAAAAGGATTATCTGAATGTTCATTGACGGAATTATAAATGACGAAAGAAGTCTTCATGATAAATTGAAAATTGTTACGAAATTAGAACATGGAACAAAATCAGCCTCCTTTCGAAATTAATAAGAAGTATAAACGTCTTTTCTTCAGCTTTTGAAATCTATCTTTTTGACAAAACCAACGCTGTGTTCAGAAAAAGTCAATTTGTAATTTGAGTTATTGTCTATTGGCTTTTGAAACTAATTTTTCGAATTTCGAAACTTGTCCGAAAATCTATTTGAAAATGCATTTGAAAAGCAACTGTTAGTTTTCTTATTTTTCTCTTAAGCGCTTATTAAGTATTGAATAAAGCCATCAAATTATTGAATAATAAATCATCAGAATAATATTCTTTGCTTGAAAGTTAATCCTTTCGAAATTCTTTTTCAGACTGGGAAGCTCAAACGGGAAAAGTTTTCTTCTCAAAGCAGATTCCAATCTAATGTTAGATGCATTTTGATTTAAAACGATCGTGATCCATTTGGGATAAGCAATTTGATGTTCCTTCTGTTTGTTTCACGTTTTATGCCAAAAAGCTTAAGTCATCTGGTGTGATCAAACATTGCGCAAATTCCGAGCCATGTGCAATATATTTTTTTTTCCTTCTTATTCTGCAATACTTCACGAAAAGTCCAATATGTTACTTTCGAGTCGTGAAAATGACGATTTTTCTCACACATGATTTTTCAGAGTTTTATTGGATCTTTTTTTTCACAATTGCATTTGCTCGCGCATATACAACTTTCCATCGAAAAACATGCATCGTGATTCAATCCATAAATATAATCTCAAGTACATTATATAATAATCAATTAGTTTGATGTAAAAAAGTGCTGCTAGAGATCCATGAATGATTCTGACGTCAAGTTTTCAGAGAGTGATGCTACATCAATTAATAATGGATGAAAGGTTGTTTTTTTTTCTTTATCAGAGGCTTATAATGTTCCACGTATCTCTAATTTGCTGGGGAAAATGTTTGAAAAATTTACAAGATTGGAATATTTGCAATGATATTGAGATGAGAGTAATTTTATATAAACATCTTCAATTTCATCTAATTGAATTGTTCGACTGATGATGGATGTTCGAATCAATGTGAATTGAAAAGAATGTGACTTTCCACCTCAAAAGGAAAATTCAATGAATAAATTTACCTTTTCGAGATGCGTGGAATGCACTTGAATTGGTGACTTGAAATTTCCATATGTTTTCGAGTAGACTGCCCAGAAGAAAATATTATCCAGAAGAAGACAAGAGGTAGATGAATGGAGTGAGGAATGTGTAAGCTGGTGATATGATTGTTTGAGCTTATTGAAACTGTGATTCTATTATTAAAAATTCATTCTGTGGGTACGAATGATTAGTCGTTTTCGATTGACACCGTTTTGGAACGGTCTTAAATATGATTACTATTTACTAAAGCAAGAAAAGAATTGATAGAGTAATTGCATTGAAGCAATCTAAAGTGCCTAATACATCTACGACTTAAACTGAGAGACGACTTAACGTAATTATAATAAAAATAATGAATATACTAGATTCCCATCAATTCCCCACTAAGCTATGTCTCGGTTTAAGTCGGAAGCCTGTCTAGGGCATAACCTCAATCTTGGATACAACTGCGTAGATTTTTAAGTTTAGGTACGTTTTGCAATTGTGTGAAGTTGATCAAGCGCATACCAAAGAATCATAATAATTTTTTGTAAAGGAGTTTCTAAAAAAAAAACAAGGAAAAGGGTAATAAAAGACCGGATCAAAACCGCTACAAGCTAGAATATAAAATAGACGAACAGATGCCCAACCGGATTATAATCAAAACCAATCTGAATCAAATCTCAAAAACGAAAAAATCGGATTTTTAAGAGTAGTAACGTTTCGGAACGGTCTCAAGTACGTTCACTTTCTTAGGTGGCACTACATCCTTTTACTGGACCAGGTTTTCTTCACCAGTCTTCTCCATTTCCAGCAATTGGTAGCTGTCATACATCAACTTTGCAGCACACCTATTTGTTCAAGAACGTTATTCATTACGACTCTCCATTCCCTTTGGGAGCGGTCTTCCTATCTTTTCTCCAGCGGTTCCTAATATGCCACAGCCTACTGAATGTCCTTTTGACCTTTTCTCCTTCAGTTCCTAGTTCATATTTTTCTGAATGTCTTCTCGGTGATTCCGTCCCTAATTCTTTAGGTTCCTAGGCGTCCTGTCGTACTAGGTCCTAGGTAGCGTCCTAGGTGTCCAGATTCAAATTCCTGACCTTACAGTTTGTTATTTCGGTGATTTTCTCTTGGATTTCTAATTCTTTAGTTTCTTTTGTTTCTTCTCGACCTTTTTTAGTTCAGTTCCTAATTCCCTAGCTTCTTGGATGTCCTCTTTACGATTTCCCATTCTGTTCCTAATTCTTTACCTTCCTTTGTGTTCTTCCGACCTTTTTTTCCTCCGGTTTCTAATTTCTTGGATGTCATCTCGACCTTTTCTAATTCGGTTCCTAATTCATAACTTTCTGGATGTCATCTGGAGGATTTTCCTTCCTAAGCTTCTTAGGTTTCCTCTCAACAGTTCCTCCTCCAGATTCAAATTCCTGAGCTTTCGATTTGTGCTTCATTTCCTCTCTACCTTTCCTCCTCCAGTTCTTACTAATTCATAATAGTTTTTTTTTGGATATCTTCCCGACCATTTGCTCTTCTGTTCCTAATTCTTTTGCTTTCTGAATGTCCTCTTGACAGTTTCTCCTCCGGGTTTTATTCTTTTAGCTTTCACTTTGTCCTATCGACCTTTTCTGCTCTGCTTTGATTCCAAAGTTTTCTGAATGTATTCTCGATGTTTTCCCCTTCGATTGTTAATTCGTTAGCTTCCTGAGGGCGTACTTTCGACGGCTTCCACTTCAGTTCTTAATCCTTTAGCTTCCTTTGTACCCTATCGTCCGTACTTTCTCCGGTTCCTAATGTCATAGTATCCTACATGTCCTCTCGACAAGCCTCTCGAATATTCTTCTTCATTAGGTTTTTGAACAAACCTCTTAACGGCGGTGTGCCTTCCAATTCTTAATTCTTTAGCTTACGGAGCGTCCTTTCCAACAATTTTATATTCAGTTCCTAAATCTTTATAGCTTTCTTGATGTCCTTTCGACTTGTCCTCCTAGGGTTCTTACATTCTCAGCATCCTGGATGGCCGCTCGTCGAATATGATCGAACCAATCAACATGTTTTCTCGATTAGATAAAAATCGCAATGTGGAAACTCGCCTTACCTGCTCCAATTTATGGTGCATCTGAATCCCGAATTGTCTTGTCGCAGTATCCTCTGCGATCTCGAAAATCCATTTTTCGTTGACTAGTAACATTTACTTTTTTGTACAAGGTGTTCCTGACACAAACATTACTAATAATTCGGAATAATACCAACTTCCCGAGGTACCGGACCCGGGTCCAGGTAATCGAGGTATTTAAGGTTTATAACTACTTCAAAATTCAACTCATAGATATAGGTTTCTGCAGGTAGTAATCCTACAACGAAGTGTTTATGTTGCGCTAACCATTAATTGCGATGTTTTTACGTACTACGTCTGGTTAACCATTTGGAACGAATTTGATAGCTGATCATCATTTTCGGAATCAGGAACAGATTAGCAGATTTGCAGCATGACAATAGCTGTGATTCTAAATGTATCAATGATAAAATGTGTAGCAAAGAAGGTTCATTGGAAAACTACAAGTTGAAGTCATATGGATGATAATAATTGTATAGGAGAGGAAAAAACTTTCACGAATGATTTATATTCAACAGTGTTTTTCTCTACAACTTTGCAAATAATATCATCCCATTGAATTTTCTATGCAATTGATCTTGTTTATTTCATGGATTTGTGTTCTTTCTTGTCTTCTTTTTTTTTGTTTCCTTTGAGGAAGCACACTGCAGAGTAATAATTATCTTGACACATTTAATGTTTTCCTAGAAAGAGATTTTGTGTGCAAGAGAAATTATGACAAAATGCATCTCAAAGGTGTTAATATTTTCTATTTCAAATTTTATTGCACTTTAATTATTAATTTCCGTTTTGGTATAGTGTTGCAACTCCTACGAAATGTTCTCATACATGATAAATGTGACACATCCTTTTGGAGTTGTCATGTGGGTTCGTCATCCATAAAATTCAACGATCTATTCAAATCACGTAAGATTTTTTTTCATTTCAAAGAGGTTTTTTACCTCAATTCTTAGTTCTTTTGGAGGCCTTTTTGATAGTTGATATTCGTGGTAAATGTGGGTTGAGAATGAAAATGAAAGAGAGAAGAAAGTAAATGCGACTAAAATGGTAATTTTATTTTATCTGTCTCGTGACACCAAGAGAATTCAATTGATTAACACTCAATGATCTCCAATGGGTTTTTCGATTAGGGAAAAATTGGTGTGAATTTGACAGTAAATTGATTAAATTTAAATACCTCAGTTATGGTTTTCTAAGACATCAACCTAATTAAACAGAAAAAAGTCTGAGAAACAAATCTTTGCAATAAATTTAGATTCAGGAATTAAATTTTTCAAAAAATAGTCCCCTGAAAGATGTAAATTTAGTACTTGTACTAAACTAAAATACTGGGCAGGAACTTGTTATTTTTCTTTTTTTTTATTGTAGAACAATCGAAAACACTTAATAATCTACAAATCAGGTAAAAAAAACTTACTCATTTCCTTTTTAGGTACAATACAAACAGAGTACTAAATATTTATCTGCCTATCTAAGTAAATTAATAAATTGTCAAATAATTGAGATAGTGATAGAATATAAGATCCCGTGATAGAATTTAAGATGCGTTAGGATTCCTTTTCATATATTATTTCAATTTAGTATAAAAAGATAAAAAAAACATTTTTTGCTAAAATATGATAAAAATTGTCAAGAGAATTTTTTTATAAAATCTAATAGAAAATTAAATACAAAAAGTTTGTCATCGTTTCGTGACAGAATGCATATGCTTTCATTAACAGTGAAATTTATGTTTTTATCAAATAACAATAATATTTATTAATAGCGTAGATTTAAGGGGGAAGGTTGACATTTAGTACATGCCTGTACTAAATCAAATTGAGTTAGAAATTTTCAATTCATACATATTAGTGTTAATCCAATGAAAAATTAAAAGAGAAAGTCTTTCTCTTGAACATTTTTTTTTAGTACATGACTGTTCTCATGTGATTCTACGTTATCCACTTTGTTTTCTGTTGGTTCTTATCACGAATGTTTTCTTCATTTCTTGTTATTCCAAGACCAGTAAAGCTGTGACAAGAACCAACACAAAGCAAAGTGGATAACGTAGAATCACATGAGAACAGTCATGTACTAAAAAAATGTTCATGAGAAAGACTTTCTCTTTTCATTTTTAATTGGACTAGCACCAATATGCATGCATTGCAAATTTCTAACTGAATTTGATTTAGTTCAGGCAAGTACTAAATGTCAATCTTCCCACATACATCTATCTATTAGACAAATATTTTTATTGAACATTTTTTTAGTACATGACTGTTCTCACGGGGTTCTACGTCATCGACTTTTCTTTGTGGTAGTTCTTGTCACACGAATGTTTCCTTCAGTTGTCTTTTCAAGCCCAGCAAACAGTTGTGACAAGAACGAACATAAAAACAAGTCGATTACGTAAAAACACATGAGAACAGCCATGGTCTAAAAAAAAAATCAAGAGAAAGATTTACCCTTGTCATTGGAATAGCACCATAAAATTGCAATCAATAAAGTAAAAAATAACCATAAGTCAAATAATCTTTAGTGACTTCTAGGGACCTAGCCCCATTTTAGTACTAATTTTGAGTTGTATCCCAAAAATAGAAATTTAATATTTAGGTATAATTCGCGTGGGATAAAATATAAGTGAAGCAATTATATTTAGCATAAAATAAAAGAGGAAGTAAATCTCTGATGCTATATACCTAGTATTTATAATTTAACATATTTTCAATGTAATAGCCCCATAAGATGGTTCCCAAAATTATTTCTTAAATAACTTTGAAGTAATTTTTTCTTTTGAAGAAATTTTTGTAGGAAATTACTTTTCACTAAATTTACTTGATAATTTTAGTTAAATTGTTCATCTTAACCACAATTTATCCAGACACTTGCTTCTCATTTGAATAATTTCATTCAAAGTAAAGAAGACAAGCCATAAGATGAATGAGGTTTATTGTTGTTTCAGTGCACATGTTAGTGAAAAAATTCACGTCATGAATGGTAATTATCTCTTTTCCTCAACAATTCTTATAACAAAACACTTTTTTCCCCGTTTCGCATCTTACACAGAAATCATGGTTGAGTTTTATCTTCATCAATTTCAGCATTTCAATTCAAACATTACTCTTCATTGAAAATGCATAGTATGGCGCTTCCTTGAAGAGACCCACAGAAGATGATCTCTTTGCCTGGTTTTTTTCTTTAGCCTTTTAAAATATACACCTCGATTTCTGTCTGTACTCCAAGAGATCTCTTTCACAAGGTATTTTTAGATCCGCCTTTAGATTATATACAAAAAAGCATTGAGGAAGTCATTTAAATACACCTAAATGCACCTCTTATTGCCACAATTTTGCAATTTAATCCAATTTATCCATAAACACTTTGCAGTGAAATTTAATATTTCAAATAGTCGAACTTAATAGTACCCCCCTACACATCAAGCAAACTATAAACATTTGAACCAGTAAACAGAAATTTTCCAATTTTCCAACCGCACACGCCACATGATTCTCAAACAAAAGACACCCACCTTTGGCAGTTCATACCCAAAGATCATGTGGTTTAGCTTTGAAGAAGATGTACCCCAAAAGAAGGGGGAGGAGGCAATAAAAGTGAAAAGAAATTTTTATACAATTGTTCCTCCTATTTGGAATAGCTCTCTTGCGAAAAAAGAAATAGACGGTTTCAATGCATTATAGCATTTCTTCATTCGGATAAACAATATCGAAATTTTTCCCGCCATATATAATTATGCCAGGAGAAATATTAAAATTAAGTACGCATTTGTTGCGCAATATCAATTCGTTCAATAGTGCCCGGTGAACTCATAAAAAAATAGCATTTGTGATTTTGCTATTCAAAAACCGATATGATTTTGCACACATATTACAGTCACAAGGAAAGAATTACAATTTCACATAATAGTGCTCAACAATTGAAAGTTCAAGTAAATCAAATCAGTAAAAATTTCATGCTGAATTAAGCAATCAAAAGACACATAAATGGTTAAGGTTTAATACACTTCATGGACTTCATATGAAAGGAAGTGCATTATTTTGGAATTCTAAACCATACAATTCGAATTCTAAACATTTTATTTCGGATCATTAAACTTAATAATTTAGCAATGACACATTAGGTGCGCTCGTGGACGGAGTTTTATTTTTAGCAGTGTCTTTGCTAAATGTAAATGTGCGTCGATGTTCGAAAAATTCAAATTCAAATTCGAATTCACAAAACAAATTTTCGCGCAATAGTGAGATAATTTATGAAATATCGCAGTATGAAGTGCTAGACAAATTACTGGTTCTGTTCAATAACCTTCAATAACCCTCAATAACCTTTCAAAAAGGCAAACCTATTCCAATGCCAAGCCAAGCTTATTCGAAAATCGGTCGAAAGTCTAAAGTACATTTATAAATCATAAACTTCGACCTCTGAACTTTTAATTGAGAATCTGAGATCTTAATAGTTTAGCAATGACACAATGGGTGCGTTCACAACCGAACTGTATTCTTCAGAAGTGTCTTTGCTAAATGCAAATGTTCCTTGATATTGGACAATTTCAAAATGAAATTTAGAATTCTTAAACTGAATTTTCACACAATAGTGAAAATATTTATAAATTTTTGCAGTAAGAAACTGCTAAAAGAATTACTACTTCTATTCAGTATAGCTTTCAAAAAGCCAAAGCCAAGCCGAATTTATTCGAAAATTTACCGAAAGTCTAAAGATCAAGTTAACATGTTCGCTGGCTGTTCTTACATTTCAAATTTTCAGTATTCTTGACACTTCAATTGCCAACAACGTGAACAATAGTGCGTAAACGTTTGCTGCAAAAACGATTTTTTTGTGTAGCTTTGTGGAATTTCAAGATAGCAGAACGTTTGAATTTAAAAATTAAAATAAATGTCCTCTTCATGAACTTATTCAGTGTTAAGCAACTTATCGGTTTAAATTTTCAAACTTTTAATGATTTGTAAGTAAATTCTCTCTGATGTCTTTAATATTATTATTACCTTCGAATTTTGAATCCATACAGTATAAACCTCAACCGTAAAGAGTTTTCAAATTAAGAAGATTATTACTAAATACGTAAGGACTCAGTGATTATAAGGGGAATTTTTGTAATGAGGCAGGAATTGTTGCTGTGTATTTTCTCCGAAAAGCGAGGGGACACTTCGAAATTCGAATACTTCAGTCGTATGTACTTCAGTCAGTCAGTGGGAAGAAATGAGGAATAAAAATGTATTTTCTTTAGGTTTGAATACCGATCTTCGAATGTGTTTTCTTGTAAGATATTTTCAGTGCTTTTGGTGTTCTAAGATGATTACTGTTCAAATTTGATTTTTCGTAACCAAATTAAATTTTTTGCTGTTCGCTTGCACAGTACAGTAACATTTTTAATATTTTAGTGTTTCATTTAAGAAAAGATTAATTGATTAAGGATCTGATATCAGTAATTTTTTAACAAAGTTTCGAAAAACTATTTGTACACTATATGACTATTTAGTTTCGAAAGATTTGTTCTAAACACAATCTATGTGGGAACAGTTGTGGGAACAGCTGCATTTGAGAAATTCGAAGATCTTCTTCTTCTTCTCTTTACTGTTTCTAAGGACCGGACCTTTGAGATCCACTCAGCTTAAATTCAAAGATCGGTTTGTACAGCCAATGAAAATATTTTTTTAACTTCCTAACCATTTCTCTTTTTGGTCCATGTTGGCTTCTATTCGAATTTCGTATTGTTTCTGTTCTGTGTGTCACTTTTCATTTTTTTGTGTGAAGAAAGTCGAAAAAAGGTGACTCATTTATTATTTCAGTGTCATTATAATTTCGAAAATCATCGACAGTTTGTGAAATTTAAAGAATATTTGTTGTTCAGAAATTCGAAGATCTTCTTCTTCTTCTCTTTTGTGCTTCATAGGGGTTGAACGTTCCTTGTCATTCACACAGCTTCAATTCGAAAATATTTCTTTTAACAGCCAAAAAAAACACTTTGACTTCTTAACAATTCCGCTAGAGGCGCTAGAGGGTTGTAAACTTCTGTTCGATTTTCGAAACCTCACAGTTATCTGTGTAATTTTTCCTTTTATTTTATAAAGAATGAAAAAATAGTGAAGCTCATATTCTTCTTGTGCCACTATAATAATTTTCCTCAATCACAAAGTAACTCCTTCAACAGTTTGAACTTTTCGAACATCAATGACATTTTGTGAAATAGAAAGTTTATTTACCTTTTAGCCGTGACACTTTTGGAGAATCAACTTCCACCTGTGACCACACAGAATGATCCCCTTTGCCTTGTACATAAAATTTTATTTTATTATTCACTTGCAATTTCCGTCCTTGATGCTTTGAGAATTCCGTGAATTTCCTCTGCAGTTACACCGCAAAAATAGGTGGGTGTCTTTGATGATTCTCATATTAAAATTCAATTCCTGGATTAATTCATACACTTTCAATAAATTTCTTCTGACTTTATTTCGATTTTACGATCATCTGTGAGATTTCTGAAGCAATGGAGTTACACATTATCGCTTCATTTCTCTTATATCTTTGTTTGGTCGGTTGATGTGGGTGGGAAAAAGTGAAATATACAAGGCAAAAGAAGAGTTTATTGAGTGAGTACACTCTTCATCTATTTATCCTTGTCGCTGTAGGTAATTAGAGTAAAAATGGTCTCTAATACGTAAATTTATGAGGCACATCACTAATAAACTTTTACTTTTATGGTTGGTCATTTTTTTGGTGTTGTATTGCAAAAGTGTCTTTCGCAAAATGTTTACCTCCTTCGACAACTTCTACTTACTCTCTCCATCTCCTGTTTGCCATGTCTCTTAATCACTGATGCCCCAAAAATGGGGTAATGTTGAGGGAGAAAAAACAATGAGAACATAAAATTTAATTAAACATTTAACTCATTAGATGATGTTGTTATACTATCTCTCTATTTTGGTTCATGAAGATATAGTCATCGCCAGGGATGAGGAAAAGGTTAGGAAGCCGCATTTTGCTTTAAGAGTTCCGATTAAATGCAAATAGTAAAGAGTACTTGAGAGATAATAATCATGTGCGGTGTTGCAAAAATAAATCCATATTAAATGGTGATTAAGATCTATACGATACAATTTAACACTTTCACCAACCACCAAAATGCCAAACCGCTAAAAATAAGTACAAGACCGGGAAAATAACAATGGTTCAATTGCTCCTCAATATTTCTTAGGCAAATGTTTACACAGTCATTTGACGCTTTGATAGCTTTTTCTGCGAAGTTATTGTTGGAAGAGAATGAACTGTGCGAAATTGTGATAAGAAAATGAGTGCAGATTAATATTTTTTTCTCCAGAATGCAAAAGCTATGATAAAATTTCGTTATGGCTCTGACACACTGAACATTTACACGAGGTTTGGATGTAAGAAATGGTCTACTGCAAACATTTCGAAAAGGATTTCCATAATTTACATTGACTACCTTTATGTAGTTGACTTGGATGAAAGTATCATCATTACTTTTACCCTTGACAAAAATTTATATAGTCGAAAAGTAAAGCTTGAAGCGCTCAACTGAGTTTTTGAATGACATTTCGGCTTCGAAAATGGAGTAGAGCTTGAAAAATTCGAAAATCTATTTGAAAAGGTCAAAGCTCAAAGAGAGATATTCTGCCTTCTTGATAATTCTGCAAGATGGCTGAGCTACTTTCTGTTCGAATTTCGAAGTACTTCTGTACGAATTTCGAAGTGTCTTCACTTCGTTGTTAGGAAAAGCACAAAGCAACGACGCTTCTTAGGGGGAGGAAGTGGGGCACCTTTGAAATTGGTATTTTTCACCTATTTTTAAATAAAATTGAGCCTTATCGTGACATAATTGTGGATCTCAGAGCGAAAACGACTCATATCCTATGGCTAAAGCATAGGGTATGTGTCATTTTCGCTCTGATCTCCACAATTCAGCTGCACAAACAGATTCAAAAGCTAAATTATATTATGATATGGCTCAGTTCCACTTAAACATAGGAGAAAAATCTCAATTTCAAAGGTGCCCAACTTCCCCCTATACCTGCTACAGTAGACTCTCTCTCAATCGGGAATATGGGGCGAAATGTCATCCGGTTTAGCGATAGAATTGGGCGTCAAAGCCTTTGTAAATTCCACAAAAATCGCTCAATTATAAAGAATCACGATAAAATAGGAAGAACTGCAGCGAATTTGAGCGAATTAGCTTCATAATTAAGCGTGAAAATTGTCAACAAAATTTGACGCCCGATTGAAAAAGAGCCGATTGAGTGAGAGTCTACTGTACATTATTTAATCACTGAGTAACTCTTTTCCCAACTTTTTATTCTATTTTTTCATACATTTTTCGAACTTTACGTTAAAATTTTAGAATGAATATTCGAAATTGCGTTTAAACTTTCGAACATCAAAGACATTTTGTGCAAATTGAGTGCCAGTTGAAGAATTAAATTCAACTTGTATGTGCACATAATCCTTGATGTGTTATTATCTAGTCTTCTTCCTTATTCGAAAATTCATTGAAGTTATAAACGTGTGTTTTCGAAATTATATCCTTATCACTAGAAGCATTATATACTTTAACATTTGTTATTTTACAATAGCCAAGTACATAAAGTTAATAAATTACCTAGACTAGGGTCTTCTGGAATGTCTTACCGAAAACCCTCCTGAAGTGTCAGAGGATCAAGGGGAGTAGAGGGCACAACTAGGTGGCTTAAGCCTGAATTCGAATCCGAAAACTCACAGCCGGTGTTTTCTTAGAGGAACAAACATTCGAACGGTTTCGAAATCGAAGAAAAGGTATTCTTCTGGTTTTGTCCGCGGCTTTCCTGTTGGAAGTATTTCCTGTTCGAAATTCGAAGTGTTTCGAATATCAACGTCAGTCTTCACTTTGATGTGGGAAAATCAAAGCAGATGTAGAAGCACGTAATATTCTTGTCGCACTATTAAAATGACATTATAATCATACTGATCAACTCCTTTGGCAGTTTCTTACTGAGGAATTTAATAAATTTTAATAATCAGTGACACTTGAATCATCAATGAAACTCCGACTGTGAATAGACCGATTATTGACAAGTGTTTGTTTGAATATGAAATGAGATGAAAGGGAGGTTTGTGTCTGAGAAAGTGTAAGTGGGAAACCTTTGAATTTGGGGCAGTTTTGAAATTGGAATTTTTCTCCGATTTTTAAATAGAATTGAGCCATATCATAATGTAATTTAGCTTCTCAATCAGCTTGTGAACGTAAATTATATCATGATTAGGCTGAATTTTATTTAAAAAATAGGAGGAAATCCCAATTTCAAAGCTGCCCCACATTCAAACTTCAACTTCCCCCTATTGTTTACATTTCGATTAAAAAAATCTTATTTTTCCTCTCACGTTTATAAACGTAAATAAACAATTTAGCTGAAAACATCTAGAATTTCTCCAAAACCAAAAAAAATAGCAAAATATTTTACTTTCTTGACACTTCTTCTTCGAATTTCGAAATGTCATGTATATCAGTAGTTTTTGTTTTTGTTGTGAATTATTCACATAATTTTGAGTAATTTCTTTAACAGCTTCTATGAGTGATATTTCCTAACTTCTCACAACTTTCTTCGAAAATTTAAAACGGTTTTTCGAACATCATTGACATTTTTGCATTTGTTTAGCTGAGACCTGAGACGCTTTTAGATGATCAAATTACAGCTGTGAATAGGCATAATAAATAAGTTTTGTCTGTGTAGTGTTATGAGTTATGACCCACGCACAATGACTTTTGTTGTGTAAACATATTTTTGACTGACATTTCAATGAAAGTGAAAACAATCTAGATCTATTCATCTCGCTCACTCTCATAGGTAGTTTCAAAAACACGTTTACAAAACGAAAGTTATTGTGCGTTTGACTTTATTCTTTCTGCAACTTTTCACCACTCTACAATAAAATAGCATACAGGAAGTCCCGGGATTATGCATATTTTTGGGATCGAAAAAAAACACGCTCGAAATGACTATGCAATCTGAAAATTTGCGTACCCGCAGAAGATTTCTTTCAAATAACTTTGAGACATTTTAGCACCAATCGTTCAAAAGATATGGATTTTAAACTTATTTTTTATTATTAATAAAAATTATCTCCCCAGAATCCCCTCTATTTCAGTCGCAATTTAATTTAGTACAGCCATGTACTAAATGTACAGCTCCATCTATAACAATTTGAAATGTCATATGTAAATAGCTCTGTTAGAGTAGGAAGGTATTTTCAATGGATGTATTTAAAAGTGAAAATTCTTTTGAAATAATGAGATTGACATAAAAAAAGAAAATAATGGATAATGCTCACAGACAATCAAAATATGTGGTAATTCTCTCTTTTCTTAATCTGCCTGAACAGTAAGAAAAATGCAATGAATAAGACTTTTTCCGTATATTCTCTCACAGTTTAATCAAATATTTTTGTTGTTTTGGGTGATTTGGAGGTAAAATTGAACCTCTACTCTTGACGTCAACACAATAGTGGAGAATTTCTGAAAACAAGTCTTGCAATTGCTGCCTCAAAAAATTCAATAGATTTTAATATTATAAATTTTCTCTCCATGAAGTGCTTATGCAGTGAAAGACATACATCTTATGCCTCTGAGGTTTTACTTATTTATTTCTTAGATATTTTTTTTTTTGGTGTGCAAAGTTGCTGATTGTGTGGGAAAAAGTGTTTTGTGTACGAAAACACCCACAAGAGAAAAGGTAAATCTCTCGAAAAGAGTCAATCAGTATTAAAAAAAATTCTTTGATACGTGCGCAAAGAAAGTCAAATGAGATAGGTTCAACTTCTCAACAGCTAGTGCAAGTGGACAGTTTTCATCATAAACATAATGAAATTGTCGAAGGGAGATGGAGAAAATGTAATATCATTTGAATATCTATGATAGTTTTCCTGCCACTGGAGATTGAGATCATATTGGCTAAAAGATGAAAGTGTTTTTTTTTTTGCACCAGATAAATTACAAATAATTGCAAGAAGTCGTTTAATGTTAGAGCACAAAAACACTGAAAGACCGCATCATTTCCTCTTTGACGGAGGATTTTTGTCACGAATATATCTCATGATGATCTTAAGAGTGATTATTAATAGAAATCTCAACTGCTTTTTATTCGTCATCTCGAAAATATATTACCACTCTTTTTCTAGCATTAAATACGCAAAGTATAGAAAGAAAGAAAAAAAACTAAACAGATATGGAGATTAACATCTCAAGCCTTAGTGATCATGAAAGAGAAATATAGGAGATGAAAAAGATGCGTATTTCATAAATGGTGAAAAATACATCTTTTCGTGATCAATTTTACTTGGGAAATTTATAGATTGTTTCACCTGATGACCACAAAAACGTTCACACAATTTTGCTAAATGATGAAGAAAGTGTGGCTCTTTTTCCTCATTTTTGCAGACTTCGTGATGAGGGAAATTGCACAAGTTAAAAAAAATTACATGTTTTTCTATGAAATTTCACCCAAATTTATTAGAACTTTCTTGAAGTGGAATTCCGTAACATGACAATGTCATACGACAAATTTATTTTTTTATGTAGTAAATTCAGAAAAAAATAATAGAAAATCCGATTCATATCAGTTGCAAAGAGCTTCATAGAACTCTTTGAGCTTTAATGTTGTCCTGTTCTGAAATTACTACGAAAATTTGTCATATGACATTATCATATCGGTGCAGAATTCCTCTACTGGATAGTCTTAAGCGGTATTCAGACTATAGGCTAGACTTAGCCAGTTTAGCCCAATTCTCGAATTTTTACCTTTAATGGATCTTTTACCATTAATATCTAATTGTAAGACAACATTTTCCAAGTAATCTTTATTGAGAAGAATTTCGAGAATTAAAACTATATGGCAAAGTCTTAAGGCCCAAATAGACTTATACGGGCTTCAGACCTAAGGCTTAGCCATCTGGCTTAACTCCTCTAATTCCTTATCAGGCATGTTTTTTTAGGGAATTGTTGTTTAGGATTAAATATTAAGGGCAGAAGATCCATTAGATTTTGAAAAATCAATAATATTGCTTGCTATTTAGATTTTTGAGACCTTCGGGAACTGGGCTAAACCTCTAGTCTGAAGCCGGCATTACTTAAGAATATTTATCCTGCAAAATTTGGCATTAAAGAATTGAGAAAATTTATGCAAATAAACTTTAATCAATGATCCTAAAGCGGTCTTCAGACTAGAGGTTTAGGCCAGTTCCCGAAGGTCTCACAATCCTAAATGGCGAGCAATTTTATTGCTTTTTAAGAGCACAATAGATCATTCATCTTTAATAATCCAATCCTGAGATAGTTTTCCAAAAAATCGTGATTGATAAATAATTTAGAGCAGTTAAGCCATACGGCTAAGCCTTAGGTCTGAAGCCCGTATAGATCTTCAGTGTATGACAGTTTTATGATAAACCGGATAAACCTTTATCCTAGAAAATATTGAAGTATTGCAAGTTTGACAAATTTTCTTAATGAATATCCTACAAATCAAATCGCGCTTACAGATATAAAAAGAACGCTTAATTAAATACCCCCTTATTTAGTGGAAATTAGAAAAAATGCAGTGGAAATCTTCTTGGAATCCTTAATCCTAAAACCCGTTGATTATCAATTAAGATTGATGAACAGTTATTGTCACACCGAGGACTGTCAAAGAATAATTGTCAGTTTTATTTGATGGACATTACTGTCAATTCTGATATTAATATTAGGCTTCAAATGATCAAATCGGCTTTTAAGAAATAAATCGAATCATCTAATAAAGGTAAGGGAAGAGCACCTCGGATCGGAATGTTAAGAGACATGCTCGATATTTAGTTGAAAATATAAGCCTCAAAATACTATTTGGTATTTTTGTGCATGCTAATTGGTGTATTAGTGATCCATTTAACTATATCTGTGCATTTGAATTTTAAATTGTTACAATAAATTAATAAAAATTAGGTGTAATTGCAAAGTTGCAATCTGTACCTCGGATCGTCAGGAATTTAATCAAGTGTCTCAGGGAAAATTGGTTTTATAAATTAAATCTGAGTTAATTCACTGTATTCTTGTGAGAGTTAAATGATAAAAAGTAGCTAATAATTTTTAAAAATTAATTTGATTTGGAGCAACAATACGGTAATATCCTGACGATCCGAGGAACACTGTCGATCGCCGGTACTCTTCCCTTATTTAATTCTAAAGCTGAAATTCATCAAACTTCACAATAACTAAGTTGAAATGCCAATAATGTCAAAATACTTTAAGTTGGTTTTAAAGTTAATCTTCGTCACCCTGGTATGGTGTCTATACACTAGAAGCAATTTTCGTCAAAAATTGCCTTTTAAAAAAAAAAAAAATTCTGATGTTTCTACAAGGATAGGGGAAATTTTCTTCAAAAAGGCATTTTTTAAAGAAATTGCTCCTAGTGTGTAGATGCCTTTAGTTGAATTAAAATGATGGTTCTTATATTACGAGCTCACGTAATAATTCAGTACGTAAACGTAAAGGTTTAAGAGATCCTCATATAGTGAGCTTTTAAATACACAAAGCTCTCTGATATTCGGCTTTTCGATATTCGGGTGACAGCTGTCAAACAAACGAGAAAGTCAAAAATTCCCCTTCTCGCTCAGTCTAAATAAAACTTAAAGAAGTTTATGACAATTTCATTTTTATCTCGTTATTGTGAAATTTGAATTATTTTACTTTCAATAATATAAATAGACATTTTAAGAATAAAGATTTGATAAAGGTTTATATCAGAATTAAAGGGATATATTTACTAAATCTATCATATTATCCTTTTTATAAATTAAAGAGTTATAATAAAAAATTATGTGTTAGAACTACCGTAGAAACTTGACTATTGGGAAAATTTTCTGTCTTTGTTACTCTTTAGTATTCAAATTTGTATCAATTATCTTAATTTTCAATACTAAGTTTTTAAAACTTTGTTTTGAAATACCGACAGAACTTTCTGTCATTTTGACAGCTTGAGGCATGTCATTTTTAAAGGCCATTTAAACATTTTTTTATTGAGAAGATAATTTCTTCTTCTTCTTCTTCTTTATGTTTAAGATATCGATCTAACTCGGACCGTTCCAGCTAAGAAATCGAACTCAAGATGTAAAATCTGACAGAAATCTCATAAACGTGATATTCAAGACACAAACCAATAATATTGGAAGGTTTGCAAATTGGTTATGAATATTTCAATTTTCAAAATTTGATGGAAAATTCGTTCTTGATAAAAGATAGGGTAAGTGTGCCAAATTCCGGCCAGCTTGCAATTTCGGCCACCATTTTGTTCCTCGAATTTCCATGAACTTTTAGATTTTACGTACTCTATAGATTGTACAATGCAAAAGAATAACAAAAAATGTAGCTTCGACAAACGAGATGACGTGAAAAAGGCATTGGGGGAATTCCTGAAGGGCAAGGAACTATGAGAATGAAGATGGCCAAAATAGGGCACCAAAGCTATGTCTACATTTTTATTTATTTTAAAATGTATTAAGAATGATTTAAAAGTAAGTAAAGACGATAAACTGTCTACAAGGTTCTAAGCAACACTCCTTAAGTAAAAGGAATAAAAAAAATCAATTTCTATTAAAGATATTACATTTCAAACTTGAGACTTTGGCGCTTGCATGCAACTATGCCGAAATTTGGCACACTTACCCTACTCGTAAAGGATAGGGTGCCATAGAATTTTTTTTTAAATATTCTTAGATAAGACACTTTCATTAATTTAAAAACGGAACTTACATACTGATTTAATATTCATTTTAATTTTGCATCTAAATAACTCTGTGAAGATGAATAGTTGTTGTCAGAGTGACGTTTCGTTAAGTGTTATTGACAATCGTGCAACTTCAAGCGCCACAAATACTTGACAACAATCAAAGTCAATCATTAATTAGAAAAAAAATTATTAAATTAGAATGCTTTATGGGATTTAATATTTGCTTAATGGATAATGCTTAAAAGAAATTTTTTGGTCCTATTGAAAATACAGCTTTGAGCCTAACGTTTAATTTTGAATTTAAATTTATAAACTTTCATAATTTTGACAGCTGTCAAAAAGGATTTTGTGAGGGATCTCACAGTCAACTTTTCGTAATTCTTAGCAGTAAATTTTATAGCAATTAAATTGAGAGCATAAATTAAAAAGAAATCTCTTGTAGAATTGAGATCAATAAACACACGAGATTCAAATAATATCTCCCCCAAGAGATAAAATCCACCCAATCGTATGTTTGTAGAAATTATGCTAATGAGAAATAAATTGTAACTGATTTCAGTGAAATCAACGGAGTAGAAGTGAGAAGAAATTACAATAATCCCACATGTATGATTCACAATTATATATTGCAAGAAGTAAAGAAAAAAATATGTATATTCCATAACTGGATATTAATTGCTGATTGAGTATCTTCAATTCAATGGTCAAAAGTGTGAATTGAGTAGGTTTTGTGGTAGTTTTTTTTCGATTTTGTTCTTTTTGCTTAAAAGAAAATCTTTATTTATATCTTTATTTATTGAGTAATTTTCAATGGGAGGCACGATTTAGCGATTTGTACACCCCTTTGCTTTGCGTTTGTTTCCATGAGTAGAGGTTTTTTTTTATTGAGTTTTATAATATTATTATATAGAGAAAGAAAAACCACAAAACGCCCTCATCATTGAGCTCATTCTTAAGTTGTCTGTTTGGAAATTGTACAAGGAATAAGTACTGTGCACGTCAGCAAGTTCAATTTAACCTCAGAAATGTGCCACGAAGAAATCAAGTCACGAAGGAAATTTAGCCTCTAACAAACACTTGTTCAAGCATCAAAATAATAACTATTGTATGATTCTATCTTAGCCATTAGCCATGGTCTTTTCTTTCTTCCTTCTGCAGTTGATTGTACAGAGAAGAGAAGTGAGAGAAGTTTGAGGGCAAATTTGTTCCAAAGACGCAATTGTTTAATCAGCAATCGATGCGCAAATTTAATTGTTGAATCAACAATGAGAAACTTGGTAAAAGGTTGCTGAATAAATTATTGAATTGTAAAAAGAGGGATATAGAAGTGAAAATTACATTTTTGCATTAAGTTGTTCAATTATGAGTTACAGGTTTCTCGCTAGAGGGGGTTTGAGATGTATTAGGGATCGGAAATTAAGTTACATCTGGCAACCCTGGATGACCGTCGCTTTATTTATTTTTGACGTTTTGTTGACAAGTGACAATCACTAAAAGAATCATTAGAAGTAACTCATTATGTCTATATGGACCGGAGTGAGTCCGACAGCCTTACATAAAATAGAAGAAGAAGAAGTCACTCAGGGCAGCACTGAAGCAAGAACTGAAACGTTTCTGGGCTTCGTAACTCAATAAATTTTTAACCTTGTTCTTAACTAAATGATTTAATTAAGCGCTTTGTGGTGAGTAGCGAAAATAAAATGGCGTGACAGCTTTAGGGCTAAGTACTTATTTAAGGCCTTTGCAAAAGTCTTTATTTAAGAACTTTTGACTAAGTATTTTTAAGTAGTTACTGCCTTAATTTTTAATTCCTCATTTTTTATTTTACCAAAAAATAATTAAAAGACTTGTTTGTTAGCATAATAAACACGTTGCTCTAAGATCGATTAATCCGGACGTGTACATTGTGATTTAACTAGCTTTCTGGTACCGATTGAGAATCACAAGTTCTTCTAAAAAAGTTTCTGATGTGTCTGGAACAGGGAAATCAATAAGATAATAGTTTCAAAGAATAATATTAAAAAGATTGGAAACCTAGTAAAGTGAGACTTCAGGAATACCAGTTTATAAGGCACACAGAAAAATGGAAAATTCTTTAACAGAAACACCTAGGAATTTAATTTCGAATCCCATCCAATGAATACCAATGCCCTAATACTAATTCCTTGATCATTTAGTTTTAATTGTAATTTGCAATTCTCAAGACATTTTTCAGTTAATACTGAAATTAAACTCCCGATCTCTTAGCGTCAAAGAAATAAGGATTCTAGTCCATTTCATTGGCAAAGAGCTTCTGAATTTAAACGCCTCGGGGATTCACATTCAATTTAAGTTTCCGGAGTCTTACCGTGGTATCACACTAGAAAATTTCACATTAAAATTTTAACGTGATTCACATTAATTGTTGCTGATTAAAATAGATGCTAGATTAAAATAGCATAAATACGATTGATAATTAATGAGAATTGAGCAAATTTATGAGCAAAATTTGCTCATTAAATTTTCATCAGGTACTACTTTATTGCAGTCATTCGGGTCCTTTTGCACGACATAAAAGTAGCGTACAGGAGGAACACTTCTCCTTCTTCACTAAAATCGCACATTTTCGCTCAAACGACTGAAATGCTTCTAAAACAAAAACACTCTTCTGACAACCCGTGTGCCATATCGTGACGTGACATTGAGCAATTCTAGCAATGTGTCCTGACTAAATCAGCGATTTCGAGTGGTTCTAGAGGTATTGATGACCAACTTTTCACTTTAACTTTGATGTGAAATTTTTCTAGTGTGATAACTCCGTTATATATTCTTAAATTTAGAGTCAAAACTTTTCTGTGTGGACTAAAGGGAAGATGTTTCAGGGTTTTATACTCTTTGGGGCAACTTACACTCCGGGATTAAGAGTTGCAGGGACTAAATGAAGGGCCTTTAGTCAAACTTACCTTACTTAAGTAGGGTTATAGACTTCGTGGATTTCACTGTATAGATTTATCAGTGAAGAGTCTGAAAACTGGCATATTTAATGACATTTTGGGGTTATGTTTTTCTAACATATCAGGTTAAATCGTCTCATCCGGTTAACATGGTCCATTTCATTCCCTATTGCACTTTTTATCCTTTCCCGCTAGAGTACGTAATTTCCACAACAATTGCCTTAATTAAGGACTTTATAAGCACTTATTAAGGACTTGTCAACTTGGTCAAAGCTCCTATTCCTTATATCATATATCTTAATATTATTTGATCAAGCATTGAAGATCATGTAAAAAATCAGCAGCTGTTTGCAGAACCCCGTAACATTTGCATTTTTCAGTATAGAAGACAAGGACAAGAGAGTCTGAAAATGCAAAACAGAAATTAAATTAAAGAAAAAAAGAGAAAAAAGAACTCAATGCACTTCTGTGAAATTATTTTAATTCAATTTTCTACCATTCGATTTCACTCTCCTCCACTTTTTCAACTCTAACACAATTTCTTTGGACAGTGTTTGCTGCAATCATCTCCGATACCTTAAAGCAATTATCGTACCACCTAAGACTCTTTCTCAGAAGACGTACAAACACCAAACTTGTAGTTTAATTGAATTTAATGCCATCATTTCCATTAAATTCTCCATCATCTTTCCCTCTCTCTGCTGCAAAATATTCAAGAATCCAGAAGAAGACAAAAAAGAAAGAAAGCATCGAGGCGCCTGGCAATTAATCACATTTGAAAGGAAAAATTGTGGACAATTTGTATCCCTTTTTTCACTCTTGCACACACCTCCTCGAGAGATCTCAATTTGCAGCTGAAAATGACCATTGAGTGGCTTAAAAGACTTTCGCTGCAAATGCAGGAAAAACTTGGTCATTTACACGTGTTAATTGCAAATTAATGTGTCTGCTATTGTGGGAAAGCATTATAGGAAAATTAGTAAATTAGCAAATGGTAAATGAATTTGCCGGGAAAATATTGCTGCAAAAAATCTTGCTGATTTTCAAATGTATCTTCAATCATCATTCGAAGATTGCCTCGAACGTATATCAGATTTAATCTTAAAGTCTTTTGATCGGTTTTTGTAAATTGTTTCCTATTCTACAATAAAGATCTGTTATTATAGTGTCAAATTTCCTTAAGGTTTTAACCTAAAATGCAACAAACTTCACATCACTGAAGTTCGTGGAATATTTAAAGCAAAAAAGTGTCCAAACAACTATTTAGTACTGTTTTAATATCCTTTAAGTCAAAAGCTTATTATTATCTCAATCTTTGAATTAAGTACCTAATTTCATGAAAAGTCTTTGTTTGGAAATGTCAAATAAACATTTCGGTCCTAGCTCGATTAAAAATATCTAAATGGAATTAAACAACTTATTGTCATTTCTCTTAAACTATGGAAAAAAATGGATAATCCATAGACAAAAGGTGAGCAAAAACCGTTTGAAATTGAACAAACGTCAAATGAAAATTGTACGTCAATGACAAAACGTTACCTGTAGGGGAATTCTGTAACCGTATGATCAGAGGTGTGCAAGAAGCGTTGAAACAGAATAAATGTCAAAATAAGGTTATTCAGGTAGTGTTTTGGTCATTAACGGCCAAGTTTCATTTGACGTTTGTTCAGTTTCAACTGATTCTTGCACACCTCTGCGTATGACAACGTCATATGACAAATTTAAATTTTTATATGGTACAGTAGAGTCTTCTAAATTCGAACGCTCGGGGGCTATTTTTAACATTTCTCACCTCCCAAATTCGAACGATTTTTTGAAAATAACGAAATTTACGTGATATTATATTGTACTTTGAATCAAATTCTCGTACTTTCTGACAAGTCTTAGTGGGAACATACTTTCTCTTCATTTTATACGATCATAAGGTATGTAAACATTCAGGAAGAACCACATAAATATGATTTTCATTCATCCAGAATACGAATTTTTTAACATAACCCCACAATTGAGATTTTGAATCCAAACGTCGCGTCGTTCGAATTTGAGAGATTCAGATTTGAGAGACTCTACTGTAAATCCGATTTATTTCAATTATTAAAAGCTTCATAGAACACTTTGCAATGGAAATTCGATGATCACGCGGCTTTTATGCTATCCTGTTTCTGAATTTTACCACAAAAGTTTGTCATACTGTTGCAGAATTCCTCTTCTGGACAAACTTATTTTGACGTATATTTCGTTTCAAACGGTTCACCCTGCTATAGACACTTCTTTTAAAAGAATGTCTCCAAAATCTTTATCAAGTTAAAGTCTCCAATTTGTGGTCAAAGATAAATTCAAAGTGTATATCGTTAGCTGTTTAAATTATATTTAAATAAATACTGAAAACTTTATTCGACTGCGATCCCAATAGGAATAAGCGTTTGAAAATAATGATGATGAAGTTTATTTGATCACCTTAGAATTACTAACGACTGCCATATAAATTTATCAGTAGTATCTAGCTAATTGAAAAGTCTCCAAAGAATAATTTAGTAAGTCCAATCAGGGCTTACAAATTCAGAAGTAGGATGCACTAAAATTTCCAAAAATTGACCACGAATGGAGCAAGTTATTGCCGTAGTTATTACAAATTTCCAATAGTCTTATACCTTTTATTTAATTAAAATTGAGGCGCTCGGAGCAAAAAAACTAAGTCGTATGCATTTCCCTATTAAAATAGCGTTCTTTTGCTCTGAGCTCCTCAATTTTTTTTTTACACGGCAATTTCATTCAGTAAACACCAATTTCTAACAAAACTTTAAATAAATGTCAATTTGACATGTGTCTTAGGGAAAATGAGATTTGTTATCCTAAGAACAATCCTAAATATAGTTAAATCATGTACTTAGTCTCTAAGGTATAAACATCATTTTCCCTAAGACATATGTCTAATTGACATTTATTTAAAGTTTGATTAGAAATCAAAACCAACTCATGGTTAGGATTTACCCTCACCGACTTCATAACAATGTTTAAAAATTAATTTTAATTAAGAGTTTAAAATGAGAACATAATCTCTTAAGGAAATTGAAATGTACTGCAATTTTACGCTATTTAAAATTAGAAATACTTTAGAATGAAGTTTATCTAGCCTGGAGACCGGATGAATGCTAATGACAAAAATGCTTAAAATATTGTAATACATGAAAATGGAAATGTCTTTTTTCTTAAGTAATTCTTTTATGGTGCTTCTATCATAGAGTTTAATATTCTTTATAGGGAATATAAAATTAAAAAAAAGTCTACAGACATTCCAACGTATTCTTTTCTCAAAATTCAACCAAAAAACGTTTTATTTTTAAACAAAATTGTCCGCCTATAGTTTTTGCAAGTTTGTCTGCGTCAGGAAGCATTTCTAACCTCCAAAATTTATTGTAGAAGTATCACATAACCTCTAAGTTGGATTTATAATTTGGTTACGTGATATTTCTGTAATGTTTCATTTTTTCTAGCTTAGTTGTGAAACTTCTTGGTACTTTCTACCTCAATAATTTGTATTTCAGTGTTTAAATTTAATCCGCAAAATGATATTTAAATGCCTCCAAAGAATTATTCTGCTGATTATTAATAAGTTTTTCCGCATAATTTGTAATATACTATTGAGTTTCTTCATTTCAATTACACTAAATTTGTGTATATTTTTTCTCGGTTTTGATTTTTTTTTATAATTTCTCTTCGAATAATTTAGTACACTTTTTGTTAAATAAAGTCTCCAAAGAATGTCTCTGCTGGTTTACTACGTAGAGCACTCCGATTTTTGAGTGATTGGAACCGAAAATGCCAGATAAAGACTTATGCACGAAGGGGGATTTTTGACATTCTCGTGTATTTGACAGATGTCACCCGAACATCTGAAAGCTGTATAATTTATTGTTTTTTTTTAGATTGTAACTAAGCAATAGAATTTTGTCATCCGTTTTTTTTATTTTTTCAGCATTCCTAATATAATAGTTTGTATTTATTCCTCAAGATTTAATCTGTCAAAGATTCGAAAGTCTCCAATGATCTTCTCTACTTATTATAACTTTTTCAAATAAGTAAATAAAATTGTTGATTAAAGGAAATAAATTTAATCACTTCATTTATTGATAAAAATCTATTTTTTTAACAATCTTTTAAATAAATGTCTCCAAAATCTTTTAACTTGAATAGTCTTGTCAATCTAATCAAAATTTCTTTTCTTTCAGATTGACCTTCGTCAGTTGGATCTGTCGCTTCTGTCGCAGCTCTGGGCACTTAATAAGTCCATCCAGGAGTTCAGGACGATGCTGCAGGAGGAGGAAACCCTGTCACCACTGTCCCAGTCTCCATCTCCTTCAGAGGGAAATTCCCTGACGTCCGATGATGATGATGTGGATGATGAGGATCTCGATGGAGATGGACAAATGCCAGAGCCGGCTCTCGAGGCACCAATTCCGCGCATGAGAGTGGCTCCTCCTCCTCCGCCGCCGCCAAATCGGAAACCTCCGTCACGTCCAGTATGATATTGTTCCCTCAGCCAAATGAATTCGGTGTTTAGATCCGTGTTCTGTCGATACTTTTCTGTGAAGAGTTGAGCCACATTTTGACGATAGATCCTCCCAATCCTCAAGGTTTCACCATCCGGAAAGCTCTTTGGGGTGCAATATATTTGCCATAAATGTGACAAAAGAAACTTTTTTTCTGGAGAGAAAGAGAGAAGGGGCATTTTGTTTTTGGGGAAGAAGGGCTCATCAACATTTGAGGAAAAGCGTGAAAAGGGCGTTTTAATTGGAAAATAATGAAAAACTGGTATTTAATCGTAAATTGCTATTGATCATGTGTAGAGCAAAAAAAAGGCATTTTATTCATCGTCAATTAATCTCAATTCAGCGTAAAAGATTATATTTATAAATTGCAGTGTGTGATTTTCTTGTGTTTAGATTTAATTTTCTTTTTTTCCGAAAGAAAGGAGCTGATAAACTCCAAGTACGAATACCCCTGTAATGTTGGTTAAGCAATTATGTTAATACAAGAGACAAAACTGCATCAATATAAATTATTCACAGAAAAAAAAAACATTGAGAAAATAAAGTGATTTCATGAACTGAGGATGGGTTTTAATGGGACAGGGACTGATCGGGGTTTTAGTTATCTAGCCAGTAATCATCAATTTGGGAAGTTTTTTCTTAAGAAAAAGTAATGCAATATTTAAAAAAAAAAAATTGGTGAGTAAAAAATTGAGTAAAATGAGAATTGAAATTCTGAAACGGTAAGTAAAAACTGTCCAAATGACCAATTAAAAAATTATTTTCACCCAAAATATTTTTTTTTAATTTTATTAATTACAGTAGACTCTCTCTCAATCGGCAATATGGGGCAAAATGTCATCCGGTTTAGCGATAGAATTTAGCGTCAAAGCCTTTGTAAATTCCACAAAAAGTGCTCAATTATAAAGAATCACGATAAAATAGGAAGAACTACAGTGAATTTGAGTGAATTAGCTTCATAATTAAGCGTGAAAACTGTCAACAAAATTTGACGCCCGATTGAGAAAGAGCCGATTGAGTGAGAGTCTACTGTATTTAATATAAAACTTGTAATTCCAATAAAAAATTAATTGCTTTGAAAACACCTTAAATCTTATTTATTTTAAGTAAAAAATCTAGTGCATTAATTTAAAATTTCATTTTGCAGGATTAATAAATTAATTACACAGAAAAAAATATTTTGTAAAATTGTTCGTAAATGTTTGTGAATTTCTATGGGGAACTTACGAAATGCTCGTGAATCATATAACCCACAAACAAGTTCGTAAAATATTGTACTTTTTTCACAAACATTGTTCGTAACATAATCATTTGACGAACATTTTTTGTACTTTTACAAACATTTGTTCGTAAATGTTCGTAAACATACAAAAAAATGTTCGCATAATTTTGTCATTTGTACGTAAATTTTTGCCAGACAAAAATTTACGAACAAATGACAAAATTTTACGAACATTTCTTTGTGTGTTTACGAACATTTCCAAAAACAAATTTGCCAGACAAACGAAAACTTACGAACAAAGGACAAAATTTTTCGAAATTTTTTTTGTATGTTTACGAACATTTACGAACAAATGTTTGTAAAAGTACAAAAAAAAATTTCGTCAAATAATGATCATTTGACGAACAATGTTTGTGAAAAAAGTACAAAATTTTACGAACTTGTTTGTGGATTACGATTTACGAGCATTTCGTAAGTCCCCCATAGAAATTCACAAACATTCACAAACATTTTTACAAAATATATTTTTTCTGTGTATTATAAATAATTTAATCTGTCAATGGAAGGTCTTTGCAGTTCTAATCTGAACATTGAAAGATCATTATAACGCTTTAGATTTAGATCTTGTCCTTGTTTTTTGTAGGGTCGAACGAACACCTCTTCGACAGTGAACCTCTATTGACACTTTCGCCAAATTTTGAAATTTTGGCGTTTTTTCATTAATCTACATTTTTCGATAAAGTTAAGTGTTCTGATTTCGTATTCCAAATGGTACAAAGTAAGGTGTCAATAGGTCCTGATACGAGTTCTTAAAGTGTTAATATGTGTTCCTTTCGCCCTAACCAGTGTTACCATAGAGTCTTTTCAATGATATTTTAAAATAACGAAACCTTATACTACCAAAAATACAGAATATTTTGGAAAAATTTCCAGAAAATTTGTTATTATAAAGCCATTGATAATTTGAAATTTATTTTTCTTTTAATTGTTTTAAATGCGCTTTTATGAAATATATATTTCAAAAAAAATTTCAATGAACTTTTGAAATTGTTTGTAAAGTTAATTAGGTAATTGGCCACAAAAACTTCTCCTGGATCCTGCATGAAACTGCCCCACCCTCTCGTATTCTTCCTGTTGCGCTGTCTGATTGGGTGGTGCTTTAGAGTTTTTAACCCTTTAAGGACGGAAGAGTCAAAAATTGAGGGTCAGAAAAAATCATTTTGTTCTAACTTTGTAGAGCAAAACACAGCTTTTTATATTTTATATAGGAAAAATTTCATTTTTGGGTCACCGGTGACCCAATCGTCCTGAAAGGGTTAAAGTATTCAAAGTTAGCCAATCAAAGAACAAGGTGACATTAAAATATTTTATATGGCTTAATATTTAATTAAATGTATATATAATACTTTACTTTTAGTAATTTTTTTCAATTTAGGATTAATGTTTTAGTGAAAAATAATTATAAAATTATTGAGTGTACTTTTTAAGCATTATTGACCAGGATTAAATATTTTAGTCTTATAGAGTTCTCTGATTGGACAGAGCTTTGAATGCTACAAAGTTCTAGCCAATCATAGAAAGCGCTCGTATTATATTAAAATATTCAATATAGTCAAAAATTTAAATAGTTTTATTTAAATCTTTTTCATTAAATATTGCAGCAGATCTCATTTTGTCAATCGGCAATGAAATCATTCTGTTATTTATGAACTATTTTAAAATAATAATAATATTTGTTTATTCAAGATTTACGAGAATATTGTAAATGTAAAATATATTTAAATTTAACAGTTTTCAAATTTAAATTAAACTGTTAAGTATTTTTTGTAGTACCTCTCGTGTTACCTTTATGAACTTTTACTTTTAAGAAATTCCTGGTCAATTCAAGACCTTGAACGCCTTGAAGGCCTTGAACCTTTCTTAATGAAGAACAAAATCGTTTCAGTAGATTCAGAGAAATGACCAATTAAGTATTAAAAATGAAAAATACGATTTTGTATAGAATACAGGCCCTTCAGCGAATTATTGAGAAAATGACAAGTTTTTCTATAAATTTAATAATGGTGTTTTTCCAGTGAAAATAAAGGGAAATCCGTCCGTTGAACAATTTTTAGCACATGGCTGTTCTCATGCGTATCTACGTTTTCGATTGTTCTTCAATTTGGTTCTTGACTGAACTGATTGCTCCAGTCCTTGCCGTGTTCTAAAACTACCAAATAATCGTGACAGGAACCAATCGATCGAAGGAGAAGTCGATTATGCAGATTTACTTGAGAACAGTCATGTACTAAAAAATAATAAGGAGAAAGACTTCCCTTTTTCATTAGAATAGCACCATAATTTAGTAGTAGAATAACTTAGAAGGAATATAGGTGTTAAACGTAAGATTTTCTTTGAAAACGATGAAAGCGATAAACTACTATATTTTTTATTGTATAATTAAATGCAATCATCTTGGCTTTTGTATTAGAAAAAAAATTAATTACGATTTTACTACTTTCGGTTAGGATTTTTTCAGAATTATCCCAATAAAATGAAGTCAGAAAAGTCCCTTTTAATTTTTTTATAATTTTTTTAAGATATGCAAGGATTGAGAAAAATATAGAAAGATCAAAAATTAATTTTTCAGTGATTAATTTAAACTAAATTTGTTAAATTATCAGTACACAAAGACCGCAAAGATGATTCGAATTTTAATTTAATTTACATTTTTTACTTTTTCTAATAATAATAACAATAATAATTTATTGATTGATGCCCAGGTAACATAATATATAAGAAACAGGACTATACAATATAGCATTTTTTCTTTTTTTTCATTTCTAAGCATTTTTTTTAAATTTTCTCAAGATCAAAGTAGAGTTTTATTTGTTTTTTTTTTATTTCTCAAATTTTGACTTTCTGTTAACAGATTTAAATTTCCCGCGTAAAAGAGTTTAGTGGTGGAAATTTGTCGAGGTGAATATAGGAATCGATGAGATGTCGATGAGGTGAATTCAAACAAAATCTGTCAAAAAGTGAGTGACACTGGGAGTTTTTCTCTCAGATTTTTCTCAATTTTCCAAGCAAATAAGTGAGTGAGAGTTGAAGAAAACATCCCAAGTGACTCCAGAAGATCCCTTCTGACGAGTGAAATGTGAAAATCCAGGTGGAATTGCGTGAAATTGGTGTTTTTGGGAATTTTTCTCTGTTGACATTTCACCCTCTCTGAAGTGTCAGAATTTTCTTCAAATTTTCTCTCTATTTTCCTCCCAAAATCCCTCTGAACACCTACTCAGAGCCGTGGGAAACTCGGGGGAAACCCTATAGGGAGACATTGATCGATTTCTGTAAGATTCTTGGTGATTGAAAGCTGTTTCCAAGGGAAAACCACCTGCTGTGACTGAGTCACCCCTTCCACTGACATTCCGGAGGATCCCTCAGAGATTCCCTGGGTTTAATTAACTTCCTGCTTGACGTTATTGTGGCTTCTGTTCATGTTCTTAATCAATTTCTGAGAAAATTTTAAAATTAATTGGATTTATGTTGAAATTCGTGGGTTTTCTCAGGTCCAGGAAGACTTCTTCTCCTTCTTTTCCAAGGTAATCTTTCTCCTGGAAGATTCTCGTCCCCAAGGTTAGAGAGTTTGTCCCAAAATCTCCCCAATTTCCTCTACTATCTCTATTGACGTGCTTCAGTGAGACACTCATTGGGCTGTTGGAGGTAGATAAGAGCTTTTGGCACTGATAAGATTGCCCAGAATCACTTCCACCCACACCACAGCCACAGAGGCCTCCCATAGAACCAATTTCAGTCGCAAAACCACCGAAGAGTGCATCCGGAAAGGATTTCTTATAGGTTTTTTGTGGGCATTTTAGGTGCAATTTGTTGAGTGATTTTGACCAAGGAAAAAATGAGTGTATAGGGATAAAAAAGTGTGTCCAGGAAAGGAATAAAACGCCAGGAAGAGAGCTTCAAGGATGGCAGAGAGTTCAGGAAACCGAGCTGTATTCCATCAACTCAGTGTAACATGTAAGTTTTCAACAATTTCTTCTGCCCAAAAAAATTCTCAGAATTTTCTCACCTCCGTCACTTTCTCAAACGCAAAAATTCCAAGAAAAAAGGTTCTCAAAAAAAAATACCTTCAGAAGCCTAAAGACAGGAAAAAAAAGTCCAAAGATGAGTAGACTGACGACAAGACTAAAATAATTAATAATTAAAATGAAAATCAGAGAGTGGAAAGTGTCGTGTGGCATTGGGGGAGATGGAAATGGCCCAGAGGCACGAAGAGGAGTGAAATGAATTTTCGTGGGTCTGGAGATTCCTCTGGAAAAACCATCAATTGCCGCTCTGTTTCGTTTCTTACATAATTCACCTCTTGCGCTTCCATTTGGACGCTATTTAAAAAAAAATGTTTTTATTGCAATATTTTGCGTCTAAAGTCACGCTGAATTGAGATTATTGAGTTCGCGCGGTAAAGGTGGAAAAAGGCTGAATTTTCGATAATGACTGCAAATGACGAGGTTGGAAATGCCGAGGGGTTAATGACATGGAATTTTCTTTGTTAATTTGCATTGGGAGATAAGGATTTTGAGTGCACAGATTTCCATCGGCAATAAATTTATCAGTTTTTTTTTATCTCACGTTCAATGACTTTTTAAAGATTTTTTATTCTTTTGCATTTTTACTTTATTATTTTATTAAATCTCCTCAGATTTTTTTTTAAATAATATTTAATTGCCTAAAAACAGTCAAAAAGTAAGTGTCAAATATCTTGAATTAATCGGAAGCGAATAAGAACTTGAATTGATGTTTTAATCTATTTTATACGGAGAAACTTCGATAGTGTAAACACATTACATTTAAGATTCTGCAGTTAAAAAAAAAATACTTACAGTTTTTTTACTGTAGAATTTTAATTTTCGTAGGTGTTTACACTATTGAAGTTACTCTGTAGAATTTTTAACTTGAAACAGCCAAATCTTTACAACTTTCTTAAAAAAAAAACAAAGAAAAAAATCTTGGAAGTATTTAATTTACCTGTCTAGGTAACTTTGTGAACATAATGTCAGTTAATTCAGCATTTGTCGTAACTTCCTTTTGACAAATTTTCATCACACGAAATTTTCAATTTAGCTTAATTTCTTCTTAAAAATACGGTGAGGCTACGGCGAGCATTTTATTGTCAATGTGATTCTGCCCTTATTCTTGGACCATCTGAAATAGTGAGAAAATCTTAAAATTCCAAAATAGACATGATTCTAAATTACCCTATCTTATGGTTTAAATAAACTTAGGCTGATTCTCGAGAATATTTACCCTGCAAAATTTGGCATTAAGGATTTATCCCAAACTGTCATGCACAGAGGGCTTGCGATCACTGATTTAAAGGTCCTTTGCATAAATTTTCTTTACCTAATCCTCTACTGTCAAATTTTACGGGCTAAATATTCTCGAGGATCACCCTGAATCTATTGTGTGCCTTGCAATAGCAGATTTTTCTTTAATTTTTTTTCTTTTTTCTCGAAATAGATTTTAAATATTTACTGTGAAATTATTTGTCACCTTTAAATCGTAACTTAAATTTAAGGAAATTGTGGAAGTTACGACAATTTTCCAAAATACAAAATATTTCTTTGAATTATTCTTTTTTTCATTAATTTTATCAAAAAAAAAGTGTCACACCGTCGTTATTTGTTTTGTTTTGAAATAATGATAAATAAGAAGAAATGTAGCATGCAACAGTTGAATATTGAAAAGAAAAATAGCCTTATGGCCTCTATACAGTAGAGAAATTTATGTCCATATTGAAGATTATTACCTATAGGAAAAGCTCTTCAATATAGACATAAATTGCTCTAGTCTGTAGAGACCATTAGCAGTCTTAGGTAACTATTTATAGCGTTATTCTAGAAGAAGAATATTGAATAGTACTTTGATGTTTCGGTATGGCAACCAAACGTTTCGGCTTTTATAGCAAGCCAGGTAATGTCTACTTTTAAATTTTCTAGGGCATATTTAGATAATTTGGAATGATTCCCGAGGTACACTCAGTCCCGGGATTATGCACATTTTCGGAACCGAAAAAAACGCGTGAAATGGTATTATGCATCGAGAAAATTTGCGTACTCGCAAATCGATACTATCGGTCGTAGAACGAATTTCGTGCAGAGTAAAAGTAGTCAAAACAAAAAGATTTAACTTTTTAATAGAAATGCATTAACAAACAGTAGTTTTGGCCAGAGTTCTTCAATAAATGGTTAGAATATTTTAAAAAATTAACTTATTAAAAGAAATTAAAGTCCTATTTTGAAAAAGTAGCAAAATGTTTTCAAATTTCCCGCGTCGCAATACATTCAGGCGTATTTCAAAAATGATTTCATAAATTGACTCCCAATGGTAGGCAAACTTGCATAATTGTATGTGCATAATCCCGTCAGGTGCATAATCCCGAAGTGCATAATGCCGGGACTGAGTGTAACACGATGAGTAAGATAGTACTGTTCGTATTAATTGCTTTCTGCTGAATCATATTACAGGCAATTCGTGAAATTTTGCATGCGTGCCAACTGTGATTCGGTCAGTTTTCAAGCTAAACGAGAGATGAGAGAGAGGCATTAATCTTATATGTGACATGGTCTTTGCATATTCTGAAAAATTACAACATGATGTCTGCCCATTTAGGGCTTACCTTTGAGAATTAAATGATTGAAAATGAATTTAATCTTTTAAAATGTTGTCAAAATGCAGTTACGACATTCGGTGTTGCAGTCGACGATATATTTGGAGGATATTTGGTGCCTAGGGCGGAGCAAGATCTTTTTTACCGCACTCTTTTTGTAAAAGGAGTTGCCTTATATAATTCCCTTCCCCGTGAGGCACGTAGCTCTCAACGGGCGATTCAGAAACATTTCCAAACTGGGCTTAGCTGATTAGTTTATATATATTTTTTTCTTTTTTTCTCTTTTTCCTATTATTAATTATTTTCTTTCCTTTTTTCTGTGTTTTTTTTTCCTTTTTCTTTTTAAACTCTTTTTCTTGCCACGCGATTGTAAGAGGGTTGTACTCTATTTGTTGTGGATTTTTTAAATAAATTAAAATTAAATTAAATTAAAATATCTAAGGCGGGTCTGAATTTTTTTTTTAATTTTCCGATATATAATATTTCGGACGTTTCTAAGACCAATTCTTCTGGGTGATCATCACGAAAATTTTATTAGGAACTATTTACTGCTCGAACTCTACGGAAGGAGCAGTATATATTTATAATCCCTCGATTTTTTCATGCCCCCAAAATTTCCACCTTCCACCGGAGACCACTTTTGTCAACAAAATCTTTGCGTTTCAGACGATTACTGAGAGAAATGTCGTCACGCTGTTTGTCCGTTTGTCCGTCCGGCTGTCGTCAGCTCTAGAGGCCAAACGGTAAGAGATAGCGACTTGGGACCATCGGGGGACCCCCCATAAGTCGACCCAAGGATCGTTCGCATGCCTCTAATTTTTCCCCACCCCTCCCCTTCCCCACCAAAAACCATGTTTTTTGGGATTGCTCGAAAACGCGTCGTGCGATTTTTTTCATTTTTGGATCAATTCTATTGATCAATCAATCAATTCTATTGCTTTTTAAACAATTTTGGAGAATCTTTTGAGTGATTTATGAATCGGTTCAAATCGTTTGAGAACCGGTAAATGGTAAATGATGCGAAAGTAGTTTTGATGTAGACAGCAGACTCTCTCAAATTCGGGCATTTAGGACCGAAATGTCACCCGAATTAGAGAGAAATTCGGAAATCAAACTGTTTGAAATGCAACGATTTTTTGTATACTCAAATTAATTTCACATACTTTCAAGAAGACCTTTAATGCAAAATAACATCATAACTAAAACAAACCATGGCAAATTTAAGGATATTTGCTTGATTCGATAATCATAATCAAACTTGAAAAATGTCAAAAAAAAGTTTTTCGAATTTAACTGCCGATTGAATTAAAAAGTAGCCCGATCTTAAAAGAGCCGAATTAGCGAGAGTCTACTGTACATATCATTTAAGTCACGAGTTCGAGCATTTCGCAAAGCCTGGGACGCTTTGCCACCCCTTTTTTTTGGGAATCCGAAGCATTCAGGGCTCCGATTGAGCCTGTTATGTATCCCCATTTCTTCGTTCAGTTTTAACGACATATATGGCATTACAATGGCATTTATCTATCCTCCCTGAAAATGATTTGAAGATTTTTTTTTGCTTATTTTCCGATATTATTTTAGAAGTTATCTAAACGAACTTTTGTCCGAGACTTTGACCTTGAAAAATTCCTTTAAACATTTTTGAAAGGTCATAAGTTAAAGGGTTCTAGGAAGCGTATTTTTTAACTGTTTGTGGCAAGTTTAATTTCATTTGAAAGGTTTTTTAAGCAGTTGCAATCTCTTTAAATCGAAATTAATTAAATCAAAGGCGATCTCTAAATCGGTCGAAATTGGAGGGGAGCAGGTAATTCCGGCTTATTCTTTTGACTAATAGGAATGAATACTTTTAAATAATTTAATTATCACATTTTTGGAAGTAATAGGAATAATCATTTTTTAATGATTTCATCATAATGTGTATGCTTAGCTTATTAACCCCTCGGTGGAATCAATGTTGCGTTGCGAGAGTGACAAACAGAAAGATTCTGAGTCACGATCACGGATCAGAATTAGAATATTTCAAGTTCTCTCAATAGAAAATATCTCTCGAAATGTTATTCACGTTCTCGGACGTGTCTATCAAAAGTCTTCTGGGCACTTAGCTCTTCTCTTTGGTTACCTCTCTTTTTTTCTCGCAGTGGAACAAGCCACTCTGCGGAATGTTGGCTTCCTCAAGCCCAATCCCTATGTGGAGCTGTCAGTGGACAGCAAGAGTATCCGGAAGACGGAATTTGTGAAGAATACATATCTGCCGAAGTGGAATGAGGAGTTTACGGTGCTGGTGACGCCAAATTCGACGCTGCAGTTCAAGGTGCTGGACCATTCGAGTTTCCGGAAGGATGTGCTCATTGGGGAGCAAACACTGAGTCTGGGTCAGATTCTGCAGCACTACAATGGACGCTGTGAGAATCTGGAGTTGACGATGGATCTCCTGGTGACGTCAAAGTCACCGGAAGCGCGGCAGAATAAGAGCGGGGAACTAGTGACGGTGCTGAATGGCCTGAAGATTGATATGAAGAGTGTTGTGATCACGAATGGGGGCAGTTCGGGGGTCAATGGGGAGACATCGACGAGTGGGGGCAGGAGTAGTGTACTGAATGGGGGTGTTAGGGCGAGACAGCGTCTCCGGAGTGTGACTACGAGTGCTGCAAATGCCTCCCCGAGCAGTATTAGTGAATCCCTGAGGACAGTTTCCTTCTCGCCGGAACATACGGCCTCCAATGGGACAACGGCGCATACTACAAGCTCCTCAGCTGGAACTGTGAGGAGGAATAGTGGAATGAACTGGGAGAATGCCATCGTTCCGGCAAGTAGTCAGCCAAATGGATCAGTTCTCTCAGTTCCAGCAGCTGCTGCCCTTCCGGTGAGTGTCTTTGCTATTACCTGACATTTTTTTTCAGATTTTTTGAACTTTTGCAATTTCCTCGAAATTTTATGTCATCTGATTGGGCTCAAACTTTGCCCAAGTGTGCAATGGAAATGTGATAAAATGAATACTATCATTTAAATGACTTTTTTGGACAGTTTTCTCCTTCCGAATTTTTAGGATTGATTGATTTTTTAAGGGATTAAAAATCAATAAATTCTAGAACATTGAAAGTTCGGAAAATCACCGCTAGTAGCGCTATAGACAAAACAAGGTTTTCTTAAATTCAAAGTGAAGTATCTTAGCTCTTGTAGCTTGGTTTGAAATGAACCTCAAGTTTATTAGAGTTAAAGTGCATTTGAGGCTTTTCAACAGGAAGAAAATTTAATCGATAGAAACCCGATTTTAGAAATAAAATGTCAAAATTCCAAAGTCAAAGTAAAATGGTCAAAGTCCTTAATATAAATTGAATACACCATAAATATCTTGCGAATTATTTTACAGAATTTCTTTACCCTTTTCACAATCTTTTATTTATACGAAAGTGCCCTTGAGTCATTCCTAATAGTTTTCCAAGGTCAAAGTTTAACTGTGTTATCACACTTGCGCATTAAAATTTTAATATGATTCACATTAATTGCCACTGGTGAGAGTCCAAATGTGTAATTTGTGTGTTTGAATCATTGTATATTCAAAATTTGATCTATTTGTTGATAAAAAGGTAGACTTGGCCCGCAAAATTTGATATAAATAGATTTGTAGCATTAATGCGAAAAATTAATGCGATTTTCTCTTTAATTTTTTAATGTGAAAAATATTTATGCTTTAGGTAAATTTAAACTTATTTTTGCAGGCCAAGTCCCCTTCTTTATCAATAAATAGAAAAACCCCAAATATTAAGTGACTCAAAGACACAAATAACATATTTAGACGCTCAAAAGCGACAATTAATGTGAATCACATTAAAATTTTAATGTGCAAGTGTGATAACGCCGTGAAAGACCTCTTGAAAGCCTATTTAATAATCGATTTGGACAAATTTGGATTCATTGGGAAGGTCTGGGATTTCTTGACAAATATCACTTCGTAGCTTCAATATTCCGCAAGTTTTCACTCTTTTTATCGCAAGAGAAGCTAAATGACTTCATTTTCACTGAGAATGATTTTTTCCGCAAGAGGGCAGTGTTTTCTCCAACAAGTGGCGCTAGCAACTGTTCTCAATTTTAAGTTCTCAAGCTTTTGTTATTTTTTATCTTTACATTTATAGCAGATCGATTAATTAAATTTTGCTAAATAATTTGAAAATTACAAAAAAGGTTCTAAAATTGTTTTTTAAAAATCGATATTTTAAGAAATAATAATATCATTTTATTTTTATTTCAATAAATAAGTTTTAAAAATATGCACAAATATTGAATAAAGGTTGTGAATTTATTGCAAATTCTTATCTAAGTGTTTAATTGATAGAACATTTTCAATTGATTTGATTTAAATTTGGAATTTTATTTTAATTTAATTAATTTATTTATTTTTTAATTTTAAAAAATCATGTACTAACGTCGAGAGAATCTAATTTGGATGGTTCCATTTTACTGAAAAATTATTTCCTCCGCATGAGGACTCTGTATTTTCCCGTGAGTGACGTTAGTGTAACTGTTCTCAATTTTGAGTTCTCAAGCTTTTTCTGGCAATTTTCTCGTTAAATTTAAAGGAGTTTGATTAATTAAATTTTGCGAAATAATTTGAAAATTACAAAAAATTCTAAGATAGTTTTTTAGAAATCGATATTTACCGAATTCGGAACGGAGGGAGTATAATTTTTTATCAAAGTTCTTAATTTACAGAACATTTTAAATTGATTTGATTTTAATTTGGAGTTTTATTTTTATTTTATTTACTTTTTAATTTTGAAAAATTCATGCACAAATATCGAGAGAATCTGAACTAAATAGTTCCATTTTCCTGGAAAATGATTTCCTCCGCATGAGGGCTCTGTATTTTCCCGTGAGTGGCGTTAGTGTAACTGTTCTCAATTTTTAGTTCTCGACATTTTGTTAAATTTTCCTCGCTGAATTTACAATTTTATTCCATTTGTTAAATTTTACAAAATAATATTAAAAGTTAGAAAAGAAATATTGTTATTTTGAAATTCATTTTTGAATAACATTAAAAAATACCTTTTCTCAGAAAATGATTTAAAAAATTATATGTAATAATAAAATATTTTTTATTATAAGTAAATCAATTTTAAAAATATGCATGAATGTTATTTATTAAAACATTTCAAATTATTCTGATTTAATCTGGAATTTTATGCGAAGGATAAGTAGAAAGATTCATGAAAATAATTTCCTCCGCATGAGGGCACTGTGTTCTCCCGCGAGTGGCGCTAGCAACTGTTCTCAATTTTGAGTTCTCAAGTTTTTAGTCAAAAAAATCAGCTAGGTTTATTGAAAATTCACGAATATTTCTTCTAAACTTTATTTTAAATTTCCAACAATATTATTCCAGATTTTTCTTGTTTTCCATTGAAAATTTCATTTGCCTTTCAAACCTTTTGCTAGAGCATTTCTCACCTGTTCTTTCCGAGTGAAAATGCCCCTCTTCAGAGCAATTTATTAACTTATTGATGGACATTCTCTCTATGCAAGTTCACTGTCACACGCATTGGCATCGACTGGAAAAATCAATGAATTTCCCACGAAACAATTTTTACATCATCATTTTACTCTGCAATTTTCACTTGTGGAAAGTGCTTCTCTTTTTTGCGAAATATTGTCATTGCTGCTATCAGAGTTTGTCAATTTAATCTGCGCTACAGAGATAAGATAAGCCTTGTAAGTTGTCAGGTGAATAAAGTCTCATTTTATTTTCATTTGCACATCATCAAATCAGTGTACAAATAGCCAAGGGAGGGCTCTAATTTGGCAATTTTGCCTTTTTTTAATTATTTATTTTGTGAAGATCCTGAAAGAATTGACAAAATAAAATTTTGTGGTTTTTATGTTTAAAATAATTGTTGCAGAGACTTTGTTTAGGAGTTTCAATCAATCTTTATCGATTTTGGTGATAGACAACATTGAAAATTTATCTCTGAGGTTGATTCAGTGCAATTTCGAAATTCCTCTTTGTCTTTTGTGGAGAGGATTTTCGAGCAAAAGTTCACACAGGAAACGCCAGGAAAAATGGTTTTACGTCTGAGGGCTCTCAGAAAGGTTTGGAACGGATTAATTAATTTTCAGGGTGAAATAATTTAGAGGGAGAGAGAGCGATGAAGGAAATATAATTTCTAAAAGGATTATAATGATTCAGTGAAAGGGTTTCATAAATCTAATCTTGGCATCTTTATGATTGTGGCTCTATTAAACCATTCGTTTCAGCCCAAATGATTCTTAATGGACTTTAGATGAAATTATTTACTTGGAATTTGGAGCAATATTGAAAATTCTAAACAAGATAATGTTCTAGATTACAAGAAGCGACGGATTTATTCATAATTCCAACTAAAATTTAGACTTATTCTAGTCTCGTAATCCTATATTCGTTTATGGTTTTATTGAGAACAGTTTTTTACAATTTGAGAACAGTTTTTTGAAGATTGAGAACAGTTGCCAGATGTTAGTACTTCAAAACGCTTTTAGTTATCAAATTCGGTCAAACAGAATCAAAGGAATCAAATAATAGGCGTTTTTCTTCACACTAAACCATTCCTTTGCAGAGCTATCCGACCCAAGGAAGTCCTAGCATGGCCATGAATGGAGCCTCCGGTTCTGCCGGTAATAATCCTGGAGCAGCGTCAACCGCCCTCGTAAATGGAGGCAGTCCGGCTCCGGTGTCCAATTCGACAGATCAGCAACTCGTAGCATCGCAGACGACGAGCGAGGATGAACCTCTGCCCGTCGGCTGGGAGATTCGCTTCGATCAGTACGGACGCAGGTACTATGTTGACCACAATACGCGTTCCACGTACTGGGAGAAGCCCACTCCCCTGCCACTGGGCTGGGAGATCCGACGAGATCCACGTGGGAGGGTTTACTATGTCGATCACAATACCCGGACTACAACGTGGCAACGGCCGAACACTGAACGCCTGCAGCACTTCCAGCACTGGCAGGGCCAGAGGGCACATGTTGTGGCTCAGGGCAATCAGAGGTTCCTGTATACGCCGGCAGCTGCTGGTGCTGGGGCAGGAATGCCCCAGGCTGGAGCTGCGGCACAGGAAGAAGATGATGGACTGGGTCCATTGCCGGATGGATGGGAGAAGAGGGTACAGCCGGACAATCGGGTGTACTATGTCAATCACAAGAATCGCACGACTCAGTGGGAGGATCCGAGGACTCAGGGTCAGGAGGTGAGTCTCATGAGTGAAGGTCCCCTGCCACCAGGCTGGGAGATCCGGTATACTGTCAATGGAGAGCGATTCTTTGTGGATCACAACACAAGGAGGACGACCTTTGAGGATCCAAGGCCAGGAGCTGCCCAGAAGACCGGCGGAAAGGGAGTCTATGGTGTCCCGAGGGCCTACGAGCGCTCATTCAGGTTAGTGCTATGCTGAAAATAAGGTCCCGTCCCGTCTCGATCCCTTGAATTACCAATCCGACTCGTGCTGTCCTATTTCGGTGTCCCTTCCGGTTCTGTCTCATCCTTTCTTGTCATGTCTTGTCTCGTTTCGGTCCCGTCCCGACTAGCTCCCGTCTCGTTTCGCCCCGTCCTATCCAGTTCTTGTCCTGTCCTGGTCCCTGTCCCGTCCCGGTATTCTTTATCCTATCCTGGTCTCTGTCCCATCCCGATGGTTCCTGTTCCGTCCTGGTGATCCCTGTCCCGTTCTGGTCCTTGTCCTGTTCCGTTCCCTGTCCCGTTCCGGTCCTTGTCCTGTTCCGTTCCCTGTCCCGTTCCGATCCCTGTCCCGTTACGGTCCTTATCCCGTTTTGGTTCTGTCCCGACTAGCTCCCGTCTCGTCTCGTCTCTTCCTATTCAGTTCTGTCCCATTCCGGTGGTTCCTGTCCCGTCGCGGTGGTCCCTGTCCCATCCCGATAGTCCCTGTCCCGTTCTGATGGTCCCTGTCCCGTACCGGTCCCTTTCCCGTTTCGGTCCCTGTCTTGTCCCGGTCCTTATCTAGTTTTGGTCCCTTTCCTATTAGTTCCCGTCTCGTTTCGTCCCGTTTTATCCAGTTCTGTCCCATACCGGTAGTCCCTGTCCCATCCCGGTAGTCCATGTCCAGTCCCGATGGTCCTTGTTCCGTTCTGGTGGTCCCTGTCCCATCCCGGTCCCTGTTACATCTAGATCCCTATCCCGTTCCGATCCCTGTCTCTGTCCCGGTGGTCCTTGTCCCGTCGCGGTCCCTATCCCTGTCCCGTCCCGGTCCCTGTCCCGTCTTCGTCCCTTTCCCGTCCTAGTCCTTATCCAGTTTCGGTCCCTTTCCAATTAGCTCCCGTATTGTTTCGTCCCGTTTTATCCAGTTCTGTCCCATACCGGTGGTCCCTGTCGCGTCCCAGTGGTCCTTGTTCTGTCTTGGTCTCTGTCCCGTTCCGGTAGTCTCTGTCCCATCCCGGTAGTCCCTGTCCCGTCCCGATGGTCCTTGTTTCGTCCCAGTGATTCCTGTCCCGTCCCGGTCCCTTGTTACATCTCGGTCCCTATCCCATTCCGATCCCTGTCTCTGTCCCGGTGGTCCCTGTCTCGTCCCGGTCCCTGTCCCGTTCCGATCCCTGTCCCAGTTCCGTCCCGGTGTCTATACTGTTTCGGTTCTGTCCCGACTAGCTCCCATCTCGTCTCGTCTCGTCCTATTCAGTTCTGTCCCATCGTGGTGCTTCCTGCCCCATCCTGGTGGTCCTTGTCCTGTCCTGGTCCCTGTCCCGTCCCGATGGTTCCTGTCCCGTCCCGATGGTCATTGTTCCGTCCCGGTGGTCCCTGTCCCGTTCCGATGGTCCCTGTTTCGTCCCGGTGGTCCATGTCCCGTCCCGGTAGTTCCTCTCCCATCTCAATGGTCCTTGTTCCGTCCCGGTGGTCCCTGTCCCGTCCCAGTCCCTGTTACATCTCGGTCCCTATCCCGTTCCGATCCCTGTCTCTGCCCCGGTGGTCCCTGTCAAGTCCCGGTCCCTGTCCCGTCCCGGTCTCTATCGATGTCGCAGTCCCTGTCTCGTCTCGGTCCTAGTCCCTAATGAAGTTTGTGTGTAAAATATTCAGTGTACTGAGAAAAAAAATTATTCCTAGGTGGAAACTCAGTCAATTCCGCTATTTGTGCCAGAGCAATGCCCTGCCCTCGCACATTAAGATCACCATGACGCGTCAGACGCTCTTTGAGGATTCCTACCATCAGATTATGCGATTGCCGGCCTACGAACTCCGTCGGCGGCTGTACATAATCTTCCGGGGAGAAGAGGGTCTGGACTATGGAGGAGTATCCAGGGAATGGTTCTTCCTGCTGAGTCATGAAGTTCTCAATCCCATGTACTGTCTGTTTGAGTATGCCAACAAGAATAACTACAGTCTGCAGATCAATCCCGCCTCGTACGTCAATCCTGATCATCTGCAGTACTTTAAGTTTATTGGGAGATTCATTGCAATGGCCCTGTACCATGGACGCTTTATCTATTCGGGCTTTACGATGCCCTTCTACAAGAGGATGCTCAATAAGAAGCTCACCACAAAGGACATTGAGTCCATTGATCCGGAATTCTATAATTCTCTGGTTTGGGTGAGGGACAATAACATCGATGAGTGTGGCCTAGAGCTGTGGTTCAGTGTGGACTTTGAGGTGCTAGGGCAGATAATTCATCATGAGCTGAAGGAGAATGGGGATAAAGAACGTGTCACGGAGGAGAATAAGGAAGAGTACCTTACGCTAATGACGGAATGGAGAATGACGAGGTAAGTGAAGAACTCTTTGCTCTAGGCTAGAGCTGTCGAACTCTAACCTAGAGAAAATCCCAATTCCACCTCTAAAAAATCTCAGGGAGGCAAGGACTAGGCTTGAACCTTGTCAGTCGGACATTTTTAGTGTGATCACCACTAGGGGCGCTATGATCGAAAAGTTCATTTTCGAAATTTCGATGTCGAATATCTCGAAGTCCGCTTTATCGATTTCGATGAAATTTTAGTATGTTGTAGGCGATGTCAAGACCTTTCCATCGATAGGCCGTTCTTCTTGCCTGGCCCTCCCTGGATTGCGAAAATCCGAAATGTCTTACTGATTTCGTTATTATGGTGAACAGAGGTATCGAGCAGCAGACTAAGACATTCCTGGACGGCTTCAATGAAGTGGTGCCTCTGGAGTGGCTCAAGTACTTTGATGAGCGCGAACTGGAGCTAATGCTGTGCGGAATGCAAGAGATCGATGTCGATGACTGGCAACGGAACACGATCTACAGGCATTACAACCGCAACAGTAAGCAAGTTCTGTGGTTCTGGCAGGTAAGAAGATCTTTCTTTCTCTTTTTGTGCCAAAGGAGGAATTGACGGGGATTTTTGGGGGGCAGTTTGTCAGGGAGACGGACAATGAGAAGCGTGCCAGATTGCTGCAATTTGTAACGGGGACGTGTCGGGTGCCCGTGGGAGGATTTGCCGAGCTAATGGGCTCCAATGGACCCCAAAGGTTCTGCATTGAAAAGGTGGGGAAGGAAACGTGGCTTCCGCGATCGCATACGTGCTTCAATCGTCTGGATTTGCCACCGTACAAGAGCTACGACCAACTCGTTGAGAAGCTCAACTACGCCATCGAGGAAACGGAGGGCTTTGGCCAGGAATAGAGAAGCACTCATCAAGTAAGTGCATAATTAATCCTTTTTCATGTAAATAATTGTTAATAGTTTCTGGTGAGATATGAATAATGATGATGCAAAAATATTTGTAGCTATAAATAGTTAAAGCAAAAAGAAAAAAAAGATCGTAGAAAGGTTATAATTTTATTTTAAAAAGAAAAAAAATTGTGTATAAAATATTTTGTGGGGAGATTTTAAAGGGTAAGCTTTGAAAGGCTAAAAAAAAAGACACGAAAGAAAGAAAGAAAGAGTTTGAATGAAGATCAAATGGGATCAGTGATAATATCAAATTATTTTTAGATTTTAGGTGAAAGAAAAAAAAAAAGAAATTTTTAGAAAAAAAAATTGATTCATTAGAGTTCTCAAGAAGTAATTCAAAAGTTATTTTTTACAAATTGCTAAAAGAGAAAGAAAAACACGTTTTAAAATTTGCCACCCCTTTTAACTTTAATTCCCAGTAGTTGATAAAATAGTGAAAAGCAAAAAGAAAATTGAAAGGGGAATATTTTTGTGTCACTGACTTGAAAGGGAGAGGGAGAGAGGATGAGTAAATTATGAGGAAGCATGAATCCTCAGCAAAAAAATAAAGATAATAAAACGATTATCAAGAAAAAGTTACTTTTTTTCTTCAGAAAGTAAAAAAAAAACAGCGTTGAAATTTTCATAAGATCATTTTCGCATCATTCACATTCATTTTCACCAAAAAAAACGTAAAATTTCGCAAAATTTCAATCCCTAATTTTCGCTCGGTTGACAAATTAGTAAAAATTTTATCAGTTTTACATCATTGCCTTTCGTTTTCATCAAGTAAATATAAAATTTCACAAAATTTCATGAAAAATTCGGATGTTTTAAGACCTTATTTTAGATCGATTCATAAATATATTCAAAGTTTCAAAACCTAATTTCTGCAGGATTTACAAATTATTCAAGATTGAATTACATCCACGTAATTTACTTTTATTTTCATAAAAATAAATAAAATTTCACAAAATTTCATGAAAAATTTGAGTGCATTAAGACCTTATATTTGCGTGATAAATAAATTACTACAAATCAGATAATTTTCGCCAAAGAAACATGAAATTTTCACAAAATTTCAAGAAAATATTCAAAATTTCAATATCTAATATTCATACGATCGATAGGACTAAACAAACAAAGAATCTTTGTACAATATAACCAAATTTTCACCGAGGAAACTTAAAATTTCACTAAATTTCATGTCAAATTTGATTGCTCTCAGACCTCATTTTTAGGCTATTATTAAATTTGTATAAATCAGATCATTTTCGCCAATGATACATGAAATTTTCACAAAACTTTATGAAAAATTTGACTGCTTTAAGACCTTCTATTTGCGTGATAAACAAATTACTACAAATCAAATCATTTTCAACAAGTAAACATGAGATTTTCATAAAATTTCATAAAAATGTTGAAAATTTCAATACCTAATTTCCGCAGGATTGACAAACAATTAAAAATCCAATAACTTCCGCTTCATTATCCAAATTTTCACCGGGGAAACATAAAATTTCATAAAGTTCCATAAACATTTCAAAAGTTTCAAAACCTCATTTTTATACAATTGACAAAATCATAAAGAAACAAATCATTTTCGCATCATTCACATACATTTTCACCGAGGAAACATGAAATTTCGAAAAATTTCATGAAAATGTTCAAAATTTCAAGACCTTATCTACAGAAACTTGGTAAGTGATTACAATTAAGAGTATTTTTTATCAGTTATGTCATTTTTGAACAATATTTCATGAAAGTTTCCAAAATTTCCAAATTTTCATTTAAATTATATTTTATTTCGCAAAATTTCGTGGAAATTTTCCAAAATTGCATGATAATTTCAGCAAGTGGGTAAGTAATTTATGATATTGCACAACGTACTTTTCAGAAGTTTTATAACATTCTGAGGAAAATATTATTTTGAAGGAAAATCAAAATTTTTCTTTTGAATTTGCATTAAAATTTCCAAAATTACGATTACTAGCTATTAAAAACCTAATCTGAAATTGAAATTTTCAATTTTGAAACATTGAACTTATTTTAAGACTTTTTCAAAGCAGATTTTAAGAAGAAAAAAAATTAATAGCGTTTCTTTAATTTTTGCTTAATGGATATTTCTTAAAATTTCATTTTTTGATACTTTGTCCCTCTATCCAATTTTCAAGATTCAATGAATTTTGCAAAAAAAATCTTGAAGAAATTTAGAAAAAGGAAAATTTCCAAAATTTCATAAATTGAAAGTAAAACGAAATCCGTTAATTTTTTCAAAGAATTTTTATTCACATCCTTAACCTAGAATCTCGTATAATCATCATCTCTCTTGGCCTCTACCAAAGGATTGAGACTCTTAACGGCAAATCCGTTATTGACACTGCTAGAATCCAGGCTGTGCTTCTGCGGGTAGGGCATAAATGTGGGATCCTTATCGATACCCACAAAATCGGACTCGTCCGACTGGATACTCTTGTCGTCGTACATGAAGTCCCTCTGGAAATCCTGATTGTTCAGGGCGGGATTCTTTCCTTCCGTTGCGAAAATATTCGTTGTAGGTGCTCCCATTCGGTTTAGATTCGAAGATACCGATCCGAAGACCGTCGGTGATAGAGCCTTTAGTTGTCTGTTCAAACTCTTGCTCCTCAGATAGAAAGCAATTCCCATGACAATGCACAAGACTCCCAGAACGCAACAAACGACAATCAAAATGATGTTCAGAAGCTCCTGGAAGGCATCTTCGGGGTTGCCACTGTCGGGATCTGTAGGAACGTATCCGTTGAGGAAGAGTCCTCGCGATGTTAGATCGTTCTGAATTTCCTGGATGAAATCCAAGTCCACGATGCGACTGGAAATTTTCAGAGAAATCCTTCAAAATCTGGAGGAAAATTTAGGGAAGGGTAAAACTCACGCTCGGATTATGTCACCGTCAATGGCTTCGGAATTATCGATAAAATGGCACCTTACAACGGTTTGGTTATCGTTCTGGGAACGTCTTTCGATGTCGTCAATGTTTGCTTCGTAACCGAAACGATCCGTGAAGACGGATTTGATCTGAAACGAAGAATTTGTAGATTATAGGTTAGATTCAGGAAGCAAGGACCTTATGCAAAGAATACTTACATAAGTCTCCTGTTCTCGGACATCTTCCAAGGTGTTGAGGAAAATGAAGGACACTCTGTTGGATTCAGCAATGATGTAGATTTTCACCCGGGCTTGATCGGTATGAGGTCCCAATCCAGTCTCCGAATCCCTGACTTCAATCATGAACTCAAAGTATCCTGTATGGGAGTCATCTATGGCTCTATCGAGCCTTATAATCCCACTGATAGGCTCCATAACGAAGGCGTTGTCCTTGATACCCTCGAGATTTGTCCCTTGAGCTACTATTGTGTCCGGCAATATGTAGTAGATCAGTTGACCTTCGTCCACGGTATCAGGATCGAAAGCCACAACGGTTAGGAGGGCCTTGCTTACAAAGTCACTGGTTGTTATACCAACTCCGTAGTAGTCCAGTTCGAACTTTGGAGGGTTGTCGTTGATGTCATCAACGATTACTTGAACCTGGAGAACGGAATTCGGACCCCAGGATATAGGTCCGTTGCGATTGTTTGTAGCAACAACGCTGAGGTTGTGGCTCTCTTCACTTTCCCTATCCAAAGGCTGCAGCAATGATAGCCTTCTAGTTTCAGGATCGAGAGCAAAAATATCAGATTCTGGGTTGAGGAAGTAGTAGATTGAGAACATTTCATCGGGATTGGTTACCCCAGTATTTTTGGGATCTTCAGCTTCGGGGAGTACGAAGGATTCTTCCAATCCTGGTGCGTTTTCTGTGAACGTGTTGGAGTAGTTTGGATCAGGGAAGAAGGGTTCACCTTGGATGTCTACAAAAATGATCTTCAGGTCAATTATATCTTGAGACAATCCTCCACCATCCCTGGCTTGGAGGTTGACACTATAGGTTCGACTTTGAACGAGTTCGGTGATTCGTAGGTGAGACTTCTCGCTGTCTTCCTTATCGAATCTGAACACTAAGTGATCTTCACCATTTGCACTGCCTGTAAAGGCAAATGTCACATCACCAAAGGACCCACCATCGGGATCATGAGCTTCAAAGGCGGGTAAGGGTACTCCGTTACTGGTCAAAAGCGGAGAATTTACATAGGCGTCGTTGAATCTCAAACGGATTGTGTTTCCTTCTTCTGGAAATACGATCGTTGGAGTGTTGTAGTTGTATGGGTCGATCCTCAGATTGTAGGTTTCTTGAGAACTCAAACTAACTTGAGAGGTCCACTCATCTCCATGATCGTAAGCTTCAATGGTGATTCTCCATGTCCCATAGCATCCCCTAAGATCACTCCTCACAACAAGGGTTCCAGTGTTTGTTGTGCGATCACTAACGATATCAAATGCATCGGTCATATCAGGGATCGGATCAGCATGGTTCTCTCCTGGTTCTATTGCTAAGATTCTGTAAGAGACTTCAGAATTTGGAGTACCAGGCTCGTCAGAATCGGTTGAAACTATTTTTGCTGCGAGATTGTAGCCCTGAAAATGAAAAAAACATGGTAACGTTTCGTTGGTATTAGGAATGCTACTTTGCTTACTGCTCCAAAGTTCTCCCCAACCAAAGGTTGAAACGCAGTTGGGCCAGGCATTCTCGGGGGATTGTCATTCACATCCAGTAAAAAAACATTTACAAAAGTTGTATTAGAATTTCTTCCTGGAAAGACAAAACTTGTTTACAGCTGTAACTAGTTTTGAAATCCGTTTGACTTACTTCCATTTCCGAGGTAGTTATCCTCGTACTTTATCGGGATGTAGTGACTCACTGGACCATTATCCCTATCCAGTACTGCTCCTCCTATGAGTCTAACACTCAAATCTCCAGTTTCCTGATCGATCTCAAAGAGATTCTGCAGTTCTGGAATGGATTCGTAGTCAATTGTGTACCAAACTAAGTTGTGAGGGGAGTCTCGGTCTTTATCAGTTGCAAGGATCCTTACAAAGGCTCCCTCAGTTGTGTTTTCGTACAGTTCAATGGATTTCTCAAACTCGGCCTCTTCGGGAAGTTTGTTGTTGGTGTCGATCATTTCGATCTTGATCTGCAAATGTCAAAAATGGAAGCGTTTGATCCTAGGGACCCTAGGTTGTTTAGATTTGATCAAATAGTTTAACTTACATTCCCTGGAACTTGATGATCTCCATCAGATAGCGTGATCACATATTCAAGACTGTCCAATCGAGGTTCATCGCAGTCAATCGCTTGATCAGCATCAACTTCAATAACTCCAGTTGTCGGGTTGATCTTTACCCATCCCTCCGTTGTTCCTTGTTCCACAACAGCCCTGAAATTCGAGAATCCTTAGAAACTTCAAGCCAGTACACCGTAAATAAAGAATCATGAACTTACCGCAATGAGTAGGTGATCTTATTGAACTCCGGTCCATCAAGATCTTCAGCAATGATGGTACCAATCAGGGTTCCAGCAAGAGCTTCTTCAACAACACTCCTCAACGTTGTTAGAGTGTCTCCCACAAACTGAGGTGGATTGTCATTGACATCTACAACTCTTACTGTGAGAATTGCCTCAGCAATTCCCTCATTTATCTCCTGGTTACGATCTTCAACTTTGATTGTAAGATAGATAACTTCGTACATTTCGTAATCGATGTCATCTTCAAAATCTGGATTCACTTTGAGGTGTCCAATCACACGATTTATATTCTCAGGAAATTTTTCAATGATGAAGCAACTGAAATGGATAACCGTTAAATTTAAATATTCAAATATCTGTCAAAATGTCAAAATGTCAAAGTACTTTTCATAAGTCTCTCTTGCGGCTTCCTGACCGGATTTTGTTGCATAAGAAGCTTCCCAGTCGATCGAGAATTCAAGATCGGCTGTAGTATCTGGATCTGTAGCGACAATTTCCATGGTTACAATCGTTCCTGCCGGGGAATTTTCAATAACTTCCGGAGCTGTTCGGGGCATTCTCAGATCTGGCGTCTCATCATTTACATCCAAAACTCTGATTTCTAATTGGGCATAGACTGTATGGAGACTCTCTCCAGGATGTCCAGTTACCAAGGAATCCCTGGCTTGAATCTGGATGACAACGTTGGTTTGTCTTTCGTAGTCCAAAACATTGTCCTGAGCTATTGACACTTCTCCATCTTCTGAGCAAGTAAATTGGGAGCCCATGGTCCCCACAATTGAGTGAAAAACTTCATCATCAATGTCATCATCGAAAGCCTGAACTTGAGATAGGAAATATCCAGCTCCTTCACTTTCCAGAACCTCCACAACGTATTCGTCTTGTTCAAATTGCGGAACTTCGTCATTCCAATTAGTCAACCTAACTTGGATGATTTGCTCTCTCCAGTGCTCCTGAAAATCAACTTCCTGTGCAATTATCCTCATTTGAAACTCCCTCCAAACTGGATTTTCGTAATCCAGGTATGTCGCATTGGACACAGTAATCAGGAAGGATGTTTCTTGATAGCCTGTATTTGGGATTATTGTAAAAGCTTCTGGGAAATTCTCTTCTGTATCTGATACCATTTCCACAGAATAGGTTGCATGAGGTCCTAGATCGATGTCTTCAATCACGAATCTCGTAAATGGGAGTTGCATGTAGGTTGATTCAGGGATTTCCACAACATCCGGGGCGAGGTTGATTTCCGGATAATTGTCATTGACATCGTTGACGACTAATACAGCTTGACCACTTATTGTCCAGCTCTCATTCATGGCTTTCAGAGCAATAATCTAAGAGACAAAAAGTCTGATAAGCAATTGAGTCATCAACCTAACAATGTTATCAGAAAACGCATCAATAGCCGGAATTTTTCGTTTCAATATTTGTGAGTGGAATTTAGAGAGAGGAAAGTAATTTTGTTGATTAGATGACTTCGTATATGCTAAATGACCCCCTACAAGATGAGCGGTCTGAACCATTCGGAAATGGTTCAAACTTAGCCAGAATTCTAAGACCTTTCCAAAAAGTCTAGACTTGTTCAAAACGGTTAAGAAACACGTTTTGTAGGACTTTCTGAACTTTGACCTTGAAAAACCTTTACTAGAAAAGGCTCAAGGACATTTTCAGATATGGTACATTAGTCAACCAAGGCAGCTAATTCAAGGAAGGACCCTGATCTAGAAATTGGGTTTCCATAGTAAATAAATTGTGACTCACAGTGAAAGTGAAGATCTCCTGTTTCAATTCATCCCGATTGATAGGTTGTACGGAAATCACCCCGGAATCCTCTCCAATAGTCACCAAATTTTGCTGAGTCCCTGCGTCGAAATAGATAAGCTCAAAATCTATGATTCACCTCATATTCAACAAGGAACTTACATTCTTGACCAGATGGAAACTCCAGACGATATTTAATGGGCGAATTGATGCCGGTATCACCGTCGATTGCAACAACGTCGAATGTTTGAGGGGTTTTCTCATCAAATTGCTCAGTTGAAAAGGGTTTATTCCAACGAGGAGGCAAACTAGGGACATCTTCAACTTCTACCACAATCCTAGTTTCTCCTTCATTATCCCCAGAATCCGTGAAAATTGCTCGGAAATTGTAGGATTCCCGCTCTTCAAAACGAAGTTCTTTAACGACTCTGTAAGAAGAAAGGGATTTTCAGTAGATGTCCCGAAGGACCTTTTGAAAATATCTAACTCACATCAAGGTGTAGGTTATGGAATAGCCATCTCGTTCGATTTCTCTAAGGTCAAACAATTCATTTTCGTTGTTATTCCCAAGTATCCTGTAAGTTAGATCGTTACGTTCCAAGGAATCCGGATCATGGACATTAAGATGACAATCAGTATCGAGATCTTCCTCCAGTTCCTTGACATTGCAGGGCCCATCGTACAAAAGAGTCACAATGGGCGGTGTATCAATTAGATTGTTGATGGTACAGAATACAGTCCTAGATACTCCGTCAATTGTGATGTCAAAGATGTACTGCTGAATAGCCAGAGTTTCATAATCCTGGCGTCTTGTGACCTGAAGCACCCAGACATTGTCTCGTCGCACAAATGACGATCCAAAGCGTAAGTCGTCGCCAAAAGAAAATCTTATTTGTGGAGTGTTTGATCCGGAATATGTTATAATGATAAAATCAAAAGGAGTTTGAATCTCCTCATCCATTTGCATTTGCTGTTGCTGTGATGATGGCCCAAGTGTTATTCCTGGCGTATCGGGATCTTGGAAGTAAGGACTGGTCCATTCTAGATAGAAGAAAAGTTCATCAATTGATTAATTTCTTATTATCCACCTCCTTCTTAGGGTGAACTGCCCTCTAGTGGTTGTATTCTTAACATCTAAAGCGTTAAACAAGAATAATAACATAAAATTCAAACTGTTTTTCACCGCCTGCGTACTTGGTCTTCTATTTTTCAAAAAAATTATCAAAAAGCTGTCCTAATAATCTTTCAATTTATGAAGAAAAATAGTAAAAACATGATCCTTTAGGAGATATATTATCAACTCAATCTGGCGGTGTATAGTGTACATTTATCGTATCTGACATTGTTTATAAAAAGAAAATTTATCACCCTATCAGTAATGTATAGACATTTCTTCGTTTAACGTTCTGCTCTGAGAATTCCGTTTCAAAAGACAACTTTTTAATTTTAGCACAAATACTACAAATAACGCTATTAAGAAAACATTTGAACTGCGTTCCAGAAGAGTGTATTTAACTGGTCGAACTCTACCGAGAGAGCAATATGATAATGACGTTACAGTGCCTTTGCACCCATCCGGCCGTTACAAAAGCTATAAGCCAAACTGTTAGAGATATCGACATAATGTTTTGCGGAACCCCCCTCCTTATAATTCCACATTCACGTTATTGAAATACTTTAATTTTCCCTCATCTAGACAAGCGTCGTTTTCCGGTTCTTTAAGGTCCAAGTTTAAAAGACTATTTCAACCTGTTTCAATCCCTGATCCCTAATGGGTTTGCAAGTAGGGGACTTAATTTAGACCTTCGTGTCTCCTTTATTATAACTACTTCGAGAAGATGTTGGAAGTCGATCTCGAGACGTTTCAAGGCAAGATCTTGAATTTGCTTCAGCCACCTTGTCCTAGGTCTTCCCTGAAGTCGAGGTTGCTCTATAATGGCTTGATCAGCTCTTTTAGAGGATCTTTCTTCATGCGTTGAACATGACCACAAATACCATCGAAGTTGTGATTTATCAAAACAAAAAGAAGAAGATCCTCGATCTCAAGATCCGTAGTACACTAGATCCGAATGGAGCGACCGCCAGGGGGAATTTATTGAACCTGGAGCGGTTGCACTATTCACAGATGGCTCTCATGTGGAAGATTTTTCAGGGGTCAGCTACCACTATTCTGAGCTTCAGCTTAATGAATCGTGTCTCTTAGCCACACAACTGTGTTTCAGGCCGAGATTGCTGCCATAGTGTTTGTAGTGCATAGATTGCTGTAGGGCCATAGCTAGAGCTAGAGTTGAATTTAAGGTAGGACATCAGTAGTTAAAGGTAGGGCATTAATCAAAATTTTTGATTGATCTATTTTGGTTAGTCTATTTCTGTCCCATGGTAACAATTTGCGCAGAAGGGAAGAATTTCTTCTGATCAGTTTTTTGACCAAAGGAAAAGGAATGGAGCCAGCCACTTGGAATGTTCTAACAACCCTTCCAAAAGTCAATTTAAGGAATTCAAATACCATATGGATTTTCTTCTCACCCTACTCCTTCACATAAAGAAACCACTCTTTTGAAAACTAAACCTTCGATTCTTTTCATTTTTGGGTATATTTTAAGGGTAATCAAGGCGAACATTTCGTCCTCAGACACCAATATTCTCCGAAAATTTTTCGAAATTATTTTAGAAATTCAGGTCAGGTGTTAATTTGCGTGGGAGATTGGATTTTCCGACAGATTTGGACAAAATTTGATTTATTTTGAGAGATCTAGAAATTTTGTATAAGCCTAAAACACTTTTATTCTGCTTTAGGATGTAATAGAACAACTAAAATAGTTTAGAAATACTGACCTTGAAAACTGTAAAAAGGAATTTTTGGAGAGTATTACACCTAAGGACGTAAAACATTCAGGATAATCATTCAGTTATAACTGAAATTTACTTATACTTCAAATACCATTTATGAACATAGTAAGAAATGGTTATGTCATGTGTGACTGAATCAGGCCGTAGTTGCTTAGGAAATTGTTTAATTTAGATTAGATATATCAGGCCATTTAATAGGAGATTAATTTCTTCTCTACCATATCATACTACGAACAGTCTACTTAGAACATTATCTAAGTTTCTGGTTTTTAAGGTAGGGGGGTAGGGCATTCGAAGTTTTACGATAGGCCATTGCCCCTCAATGTCCCCCAGCGCTACGGCCCTGGGTTGCTGGAGGCCGGTGTCGAGGGAAGGGAAATACAAAGCTTCTAGGATAGCAAGGCCAAGATTCTTTCCATATTTGGTTAGAATACGCGGTCTGCTCTTGTTTTCGAATACTCGGGGATGTTAGAATCAACCTTATAGATATGTGAGTTTAAACTACAATGGGTATCTGGACATAGTGGAATTGCAGGCAATGAAGAAGCAGACCGTCTCGCTGTTGCGGGAGCTAGGATTGCTTTCATTCCTTACAAATGAAGAAGTCTATAATAAGAAAAGACATAAGACTAGACTGTGACAAGTAACTATCGTGTGTCCAGACCGAGCACTTTAACCGATCATTGATTGAAAACATCTGATTAAGATTGCCATCCAATGCGATCCAATGTGTACAGGATCTAATGAGACTGAGGAAATGGTCATACACTTCGTGTGTGACTGCCACAGTTTATGTAATTTGGAGCGGAAGCTGCTTGGTAAAGCGGTACTGCATCAAAGTGAGTTATCAGATATACAGCCGGTCTGTTTGATAGAGTTTATCCGGAGAACGAATTGGCTTGACATACCCTGCTCTTATTAGGGTAAAGTTTAGGGGATGCATAATGGGCCCAATAGAGTGGCCTGGGTGCACATCCCTTCCTCGATCTCTACGACTGATTCCGGAACCTTAACTTGGAAATTTGTACTCGCGATCTTAATCTTTCGATTTTACCCAAATCCGATAATTTGGCCAAACGACTAAGCTCGGTCTTCGTCACCACGCTTCTTCCAAGCTTCCTTATTACAGAAGAGGTCTTGCCTATGCACGACGAGAGTTCAGCATCGATCTTTCCATCATTCCTGAGTAACACTTCAAGGTACTTGAACTTCTTCGACTTTTCCAATCCTACCAATTGAGCCTCTTTTACCCCCTTCTGTCATAGCACAAACATGACCAAATCGATCTGGATACAATGATGTCTAATTTTCTATTGATTACTCGCATTACTCTGTCGATTTAATATAAGGTATATAACAGTTTTCACAACAATACTTGAAAATATCTGATTTATATGACGCCATTTAATTGCAATGGTGATTCTGATCAGGTGTTTATGATTAAAATTTCAATACTTACGTGCTTCTGAGGTATTGACAAGAAGAACTACGAGTGTTAGAAATATCCAGAAAGGTCCTCTATCCATTTCTGCAAACAAAAAATGATATTTTTTGATTTTTGAAACTGTGAATCACACAATTTGAAGCGTTTTCTGTAGAATCAATTCCCGGAACAGAGATTAGATAATTTCTTAGTGAGCAATTTCACTCAATTGCTAATGTCCTCTCCCCAAATGGTGCGGGGAAAGTATCGATTTTCCAATGGGAGAACTTCTGAACACACAAAAAAAAAAAACAATACATCGGAAAGATAAAAAGTCACTTTAGATGTTAACATTTTAATTGAATTACTTCGCGATAGCAAATACCAAAAATATTGCCTTTTTGATAAGGGAAATAATTCCAAATTGGAATGAAAGAGATCGGAGGGAGCGATCCTCTTTGTTAATAAAATTTGCGAAATTAATTTGGGCGTTTTTTAGGGTTGAAAACTTGCTGTTAAAGATCTTACTTTGTCACTTTGTTTTTCTTCGTTCTAAATCATTGATTTAGAATTATTTGTTTTGATTTATTAACTTTGGAAAAGCACAAAGAAACTTCTTTTTTTTTTCTTAATTAAACCTCTGTTTTTTTTGCACAATATAAAAGAAGTAATATAAACTTTTAAAAAAATCCCGGTTTCCTGGAAATGTACGTTCAGATTGCCGTTTCGTTTTTAACTGACCATTGAGTGTCTAATTGGCAATATTTCGTGTTCGCAGGGAGATAAGTGAGCAATCAATAAGGAATAGGAAATGATAAGATATCGAAGCTCGTGTAGGGTGGCTCTCAAAATTAAAAAAAAATTATAGTTTGTAGGAATACCTTTAAAAACATTTGAATTATAGAATTGTCTATAAACTGAATCGATTGCAGCAAAAATTGCAATGCTTAACGAAATTCTTCTGCACCTGCATTATGCATACTTCGCATACTTCCATATAAAATGAATTTATTTAGTAAACAAAATAATTTAATAACATAATGTTTATTGCTTTTTATATAGAAAGCATGAAGGCTCGTATTTACAACCATTCAATATCGGGAATCTGTTAAATTAAACTTTGATAAGATTTTATTCCGCATTACATTTAGCAATATTATCGATTCATCTCCAGGTAGTTCCAAATCGTAATTAACAGTAAGAGGAAGAGATATAGAAAAAGATACTAGCCCTATGTTTATATTCCCTGCTTTGGGGATACTTCAAGATACTCAGTGCTTTGCCTTAGTGAATTTTTAGTCTAATCGTATACGTCATGTGAGCAACACATAACCGCTATTAAGTAAGCAGACCATGGATGTAACAGGAAGAAAACCAAATACAAATTTATTTGCCAAAGCTTTCGGTACGGCAGTACGTCTTCTTTAGTGTTCAAAATCGTGATTTCTTGTCTGAATAACCTCACTGAGGCAATGTCCATAATATTCGAACCATGACGGTTCCTTTCGGACATCAACCTCTGAATATGTGAAAGTGATAGGCAGCGACACGAATGGTGTAGCTCAGACCTGTGCTCGTTAAAAGTCGTGTAGTATCGGAAATTTTGTGTTGATAGTTCTACTGGAAATTGCAGATAGCTGTAGCTACTGCGTCACGAGAGCTTAGCCAGTGCACATCTTGTGTGTGAGGAGCTCGTACAGAGGACCAGTAACAGTGTTTAGTCGTAAGTGCCTCTATTTAGGGAATTTTCGCTATTCCGTGAGTCCGGGAGTCCGGGAGCGAATTGGGCGTTTCACTTTAAAAATTAGTTCTTTCGGGCTCCTCTACTTTCTCCACTCGTACCACAAACAGGAGAGATTTTTTTGAATTATCTTAAGGAGAACTTTAGCATTTACTACAAGCCGTATTTGTTTTTTGAAAAGATCAGCATCCTAGCTAGATGCATCCCGAAAGAGGTTATCTCCCTGTTCTTTATAGTCTACTTACTTCATACCGGGTATATGCTGCTCACATGAAGTATACAGTTAGACTGAAAATACACTAAAACAGGGCACTGAGTACTTTGAAGCACACTGAAGGCAGATTAAGGTGAAATCTTGGTTCAGTTCACAGCAATCCTGCTTGCACAAATGATCACTCTTATTAAAAGGGAAGACATGTTTTTAGGAGAACTCTTTGAGATTGTTCATTGTTCTAAGAAATCCTTCAGCTTCTTCGGTCCATTCCTGACATTATAAATAAATGCTTGCTTGAATAGGTCTATTATCTCTATTAACTTCTTGAATAGAAATTGCGCCGTGTTTTGAATGTTTTTGTGAACGGTGTTCTTATTTCATGTTAATCACTTTCCTCAGAAAGACATGTACATAATAGTTCAAGTTTAAACCTTTCAATATTATTTTTAAGCTTCTGACCACATGATCACTATCATTTCTTTCTGAATATAACCGATGTTAGAGAACTAATTTTTTTCGGGAACAGGAGTTCGTCGAAGGAATTGGAGTTACTTTAGGAAACCATCAACTATTTCCAAAATTTTCATGACGGTTTAAAGACCAAGCCGGAAGCTCTGGTTGATGAAGCTTTCGTGAGGGCTCGGAGACCAAGCTAAAAGCTTGGTAAAGAGTTGATAAAGATTTCGTGATGTTTTAGAGACCAAGCCGAAAGTTCTGGAAAGAGTTGATGAAGCTTTCGTAATACGGGCTTCATACCTAAGGCTTAGCCATCTGGCTTAATTCCTCTAATTCCTTATCAGGCACGATTTTTTAGGAAATTGGTGTTTAGAATTGGATATTAAGGGCAAATGATCCAATAGATTTTGAAAAATCAATAAAATTGCTTGTTATTTAGATTTTTGAGACCTTCGGGAACTGGGCTAAGTCCAGTCTGAAGCGGGCATAACGGATTGGAGACTAAGCTGAAAGCTCTGAAAAGAGTTGATGAAGCTTTCGTGAAGATTTAGAGACCAAGCCGAAAGTTCTGGAAAGAGTTCGTCAGTTAAATCAGCATTTATCGTAACTTCATTTTTGCGATTTTGAGATATATACATATTTGGAATCAGCGTAATTTTGTTTATTAAACGCACTTCTGAAAAAGAAACTCTTATAAGCCCAATAAAAATTATTTTAAACAAAAATTATCGTAAGTGCCCTTAATTAAGAAAAATTTATCAGAATTTGTCGTAACTTCCATTTTTGGGGAAGTTACGATAAATTTCCATACAAAATTTTCAATAATCAGCATTTGCCGTAACTTCTTTTGCTCACTGGCGTGGCTTGTAATTTGCAGCAAAATTGCAATATTTCTCAATAAAACGTTTATAAACTCTTCCAAATATCGAAAGACAGTGCGAATTGTGAAACATGAAATCATTTTAATTCAATATTTGCGAGAAAAAAGTGAGAAAAAATCCCTATCCATCTGTCATTAATTCAAAACAAAACAAGCGACGTGGTGCACAAAATTTATTACAATTTATTTAATAAAACTTATGAAATAAAAACTTTTAGGGACAGAGATAACAGTATTATTAACTAATTTAGTCAAATAAAGGCGCTTATTATCACTAGAATGATTCAAATTGATATAATGCATTTTAGAAAATTGTCGTAACTTCCAGAATTTCCATATATTGGAAGTAACAGCTTTATAAACGATGGAAGTTACGATAAAATATTATTGTGTTTCTTCTAAGATATTTCTCAATATTGCAGCTTTTAAATAATTTTATAAAGATTTTCTCGAGTCAACTTACAGTTTATTAGTGCCACTTTTATTATTTTTACTCAAAAGTATCGCATTCGGGGCTTATTTTTGAGAAAAATAATATTGAACTGAAAATTTCCTCTCCTGAAAAGTTGTCAAAAGGAAGTTACGACAAATGCTGATTTAACTGACGAGTTGATGAAGTTTTCGTAACGAATTGGAGACTAAGCCAAAAGCTTTGAAAAAAGTTGATGAAGCTTTCGTAAAGATTTAGAGACCAAGCCGAAAGTTCTGGAAAGAGTTGATAAAGCTTTCGTAACGGACTGGAGACTAAGCCGAAAGCTCTGAAAAGAGTTGTTGAAGCTTTGGTGAGGGCTTGGAGACCGAGACGAAAGTTCTGAAAGGAATTGTTAAAGCTTTCGTGAAAGCTTGGAGGCCAAACAGAAAGCTGTGCAGAGTTGATAAAGAATTCGTGAGGGCTCGGAGACCAAGCTAAAAGCTTCGTAAAGAATTGATAAAGATTTCGTGAAGTTTTAGAGACCAAGCCGAAAGTTCTGGAAAGAGTTGATGAAGCTTTCGTAACAGATTAGAGACTGAGCCGAAAGCTTTGGAAATAGTTGATGAAGCTTTCGTGAAAACATGAAGATCAAGCCGAAAGCTCTGTAAAGAGTTCATAAAACTTTCATGAAAGCTTGACGACAAAACCGAAAGCTGTGTACAGTTGATGAAGCTTTTATAAGTTCTTAGAGGCCAAGCCGAAAGCTCTACAAAGAGTTGACGAAGCTTTCGCGAGGGCAAGCCCTCGAGACCATTTATTGAGACCAAACCGAAAGCTCTGGAAAGAGTTGATGAAGCTTTTAATGGGGTTGATGAAGTTTCAAAATCACTGTAGATACGGGTGACTTTGCACACCTGCTTTTCGTAAGGTTTTTTTTAATTCTATAGTATTTAAGATTGGTTTTCAGCGATTATACAGCTAGGATATCCTTTGCACTCATTTTGTTTTATGCCTCTATGACCTCTTTGAATTTTCTTTATTTTTTACTTTCAAAATAAACTTGAAGATCATCTTTGTATAGGTGCAATTGTATATGTGTTGCTCTCAAGAATTATACCCTTACGGTGAAAATCGCGTTTTTACGGCAAGACAAAAGAAATCCCAACCATATCTTCGTAAATCAGAAGGTTTTATGGATTTATTTGAATGGTTTTGGACTGAAGTCTCTAATATTCAATCGGGTATTACGGGTATTACCCAATGATTAATTTTTATTAGAAAATTATCTAAATCTATAAAAAAAAATCTATGATAAGCTGTATTGATATTAATTGATTGTAAGACCTAAATAACAAATTGGCTTTTTCATTTCATTACATTTTTCGAGCTGCAATAAAAGAATGATAGCTCTTTATCAGAGGGTTTCCTGGGTTTTTCGTAATTGACGAAAATAGAAAAGGGGCTTGTAATTATTATCGAAACAATTGTTGTGCATAAATTTAGGTTGAATTGATTCATGTCGCCGAGCATGTAAACGTGATCTTTGACTAGTTAATTTTTCTTTAATTCAAATACTTTTACAACTGCGATCTTTGAGAATTCTTCTTGCGAATGTTCCAAAGGGTCTCGTGGGCATCATCGTAGAAGGGATTTGTGGCTTTCCTGACCCTTTCCATCCATGCAGAGAGCTTAGGACGCTCCTGAATTGGATCAAAGGCTGTCAGAGCTGAAAGAAAATTCACAATTAGAGCTTTTTTCTGAGAGAGTTTTCTGTCGAGAAATTCTTACTCAGTTGTTCAATTTCGCATATGGCCCAAAGGTCTGCCACTGTCACATCGTCTCCAATCAGGAAATCTCCCTGAGACAGCCAGACATTCTCCAGAGTGTCCAGGGATTTGTTCACTTGACCCCTGAGGGTTTCCAAAGTTTTCTCATTGGACGGTTGCTTGGTTAGGCGGGGCATTAGCCAACAGTCTCGGAAATAGGCGTTAAAGGGGGCTCTCAATCCTAGATGATGCCATTCCAAGTATTCATCCACTCTGGCTCTCATCCTCAAGCCACTGGGGTACCATTTCACGATCAGGTTACTCTTAAAGGCCAAGTAGCGGAGGATAGCAATGCTCTCGGCCAATTTGAAGCCTCCATCATTGATGGCAGGAACTGTTTTAAGTGTATTCACTTCTCTGGCGAATGACTCAGTAGCATGATCACCTGAAAAGCGCCCCAATTGTTATGTAATTTTCCAAAGAATATTCCACTAAATGACTCACCTTCCATCAATGCAATTGACACAGTCTCAAATGGGATTTTGGCCAGGTTCATCACAATTGCCAGCGATCGACAGGGCTGAGAGAGGTTGTTGGTGTAAAATTTAATTTTTCCTGACATTTTTCACTGAGAAAATTCACGAAAAAATCGGCAAAAAAGTGGAAGAAAAGTGAAACTCTGCGAATGAGGCAGCAGAAAGTGAGTGCGAAAGGTCACTTTTTGTACCACTGAAACAACCAATACATCTCGGGAAAGAGATATGGCTATCGGCAAAAGCAATACGAAAGATAATTTAATAAATCTACATCTATTTATTGAAGGTGAAACAACACGAACGCGAAAAAAAGTGGGAAAATTTTCAAACAGGTGCCTACTTAACCTCAAAATTGAAAGAGCGCGAAAAGTTCATTTTTATGCAGGAGAACGATAACTCCTGAAAGAGTATTTTGGTAAAATAAAATCAGTAATTTATCATGATTCTTTACCATGTTAGAATTTTTCAGGGAAAATCGGGAAAATGTTATTAAATACAGAAGAAAATAATTAAAAAGTAATAAATTTTGGCGCCATTTGATACCTTTTAAATTAGGAACTGAATTTTAAGATTATTAAAAACTAAAAACGCATTAACATGGCACAGATTATCATATCGCTCCTCGGAAATTACAAGGGGCCAACTCATTTTCAGCATTTTCCAGGAAACAGCATGAGAGATTCAACTTTTTGTAAATAATTTTATCGCAATTGAATGACTGAACAAAAAAAATTAAGGGAAGTGTACCAGCGATCGTCAGTATACCTCGGATCGGAAGGTTGTCCCGCGTATCGGAACCCCAAAATAAAATATATTTTTGAATATTATTTGCTGCATTTTAGCAATGACTTTCAGCTAAGTGCATTATGTTGTTCCATAACCGATTTTTTTCATCGAGTTTTTAACAAAATTACTATTATTTACCTCATTCATTATTATTAACCCTCTAACGGTGTTTTCTTTAATATGCGAAAAAAAAGTTCCAAAACAATGTTTTCTAGGATAATTATAATCCAATAAAGTCGAAAAAAACATCCATTCTTCATTATCTCTTTTAGTTTAGGCGCTAGGTGAGAAAAAAAATTTGAAACTCTTTTGGCTTCTAAAATTCACATTTTTAGTTTTTTCAAATTTTTTAAATAAAATATACAAAGTAGAATGACATATCTTTCAGTAAAAAATAAATTTATTTTAGTCAGATAACTTTAAATCGGTATTTTAATGAAAATTGGAAATGAGTTTTTTTGCACAAATATTTTTTGTTGCTTTTTCTCTGACCTGTCACACAAACTGGGAATAGCAACAAAACGAAGAGTCAAAATGAGTTCAAACTTTCAAGAGATGTTTATAAGACTATTACCGAGGACACTATAGCACTTTTAAATAAATAAAACCTTTATTGTCGCTGTAAATGTGATTTTTGTGAAGGCCGCCTGTAGGCGATCTTACCCGTTAGAGGGTTAATCGTATCGAGATATATTCATTACAAAGGTAATCATTTTTACAATGTCCATATCCCGTATTAGAAGAACCTTCTAGTCCGTTTGTAAACTCGCCCAGGAGCGGCTTCCCCGCATTGTGGATGCTTCTTCTATGCTCCCATAGTTGTTGGGCGTAGGCGGTGCATTATATTACGTTATTAACATAAGAAAATTGTCTAAATTAGACATTCAGATCTTTTCACCGGGCGGGACTCGAACTCACAACAGTAAGTCGAGCCGGGGAATCGATCCGCCCAAGAGCCAACGGTCTTGCCTATTGCGCCACTGATTCCCACTACATTTCAATGAGAGTTATAATGAAATCTAGATCTAGTTATCTCACTCTCTCAGGTAGTTTCAAAAACAAGTTTACAAAACAAGAATTAATGTGAGGCATTATGCCCAACACACAATAACTTTTGTTTGTAAACATGTTTTCAAAATTTTCCATGTGAATGAGCGAGATGACTAGATCTAGATTTCACTTACTCTCACTGCAATGTTAAAAACATATTTGCGAAACAAAAGTTATTGTGCGCTGGGCATTAGGCTTAAAATCTGAACAAAAAAATGTTTATTTTTCTGTTATTGTTTGTTTCAAAAAATAGCAGAATCGTTCTCATGTGGTTCCTTATAATTGACAAATATATCTGGAATCCCTGTAGCCGATCGGCCGCAAAGTTTCACAGTAACGGAAAAATCTATGGAATTTATCTTCTATTTTTCCACGTGATCTTCCGGGGAAATAAACGCTAATATTCCTTTGGACTTCTGCGGAGTTATCAGCTTTTTTCGCATGGATTTCCTTGAAAAAAAAAAACCGAAGTATTTTCTTGCAATTATCTAAGAGCATTCCGTCGAAATTTAAATAAAATTTCCATTGAATATTCCGAAGATATTTTCTGGTATCTTTCCAGCCAAGACTCCATGGATGTAAACGCGAAAAAACTGCAATTATTTTTCGCTCTAACGCTATAATTCTTGCGAGCTAGACATACTCAAATGAACGATATGGTACCAATATTTTCAACTCAAAAGTAGAACTGAGTGTTCGTCTGATAGATGAATACTCTACAAGTTCCAAGTTGCCAATTGGCACTGATCGCCCATTTATTTGTGGATGTTTTTTGTGCAAAATCTCTATGAAAATTCCGCGCTATTTTTAATCAATTTTAAGTATTATTTTGAAGATAAATATTTTAAAAAATCCACTGGAAAAGGCCGTTATATGGAAATTTCCATGGAGAATTTCGTGGAAAGAAAGATTCGTCAGAGAAAAATCCATGGAAACTCGCGGAAATTTCTTATTAGACGGTCCTATACAGAGTTCCGCAAACGTCCATGGAACGCTAGGAAGAAATTTAGCGTCAAATTGGTCAAATTCCATCTCGGAAGCTTACGCGGATTTTGAGCGGTAAAATCCAAGGAATTCCACGCGGATTTATAGCGATAAAATCAGCGGACATGGCAGAAAAGGCTGCTGGAAATCCAGTGGAATCGCTGCGGCCGTTGGCTATAGGGATGAGGGTGAAATGCATAGGGAATTTAGCCCTTGTTTTACAAAAATAACAAAAGTAAAACATTTTGCGTTTTTTTATTATTTTATAATATTTAATTGCAAAAAAAAAAGATAATTTTTAATTTCTGAAGCTGTTTAATCGCCCAGATGTGTAGATTATTTGAAAATTTATTAATTTTTTTTTAAGTAAATTTAAATCTTAAAATACACACTAAATCTTAAAAAAATCACAAAATTCATTAAGCACTCAAAACCAAAGGCGATATTAACAAAGCCTTAACAGCTGAATGTTGAAACGAAGAGTAACTTCAGTTGAACCTCAGATTAGCGTTAATCTAGAGTTAAAATTAAGCTAGGTTTAAATATTTTTTCGTATGCAGAAACGTCGAATAGTGATTTGGTGTAAGCTGTTTTTGTCATACGGCAACCCCATATTTTGGCTTTTCTGGCATGCCAGAAAATGTCAATTCATGAATAATGTTTTCGTTCGATTTAGCAAGATTCCACGGCTTTTTCTCGTTATTTGGTAATCTTGAACCACCAGACTTGCTAAAAATTCTCTAAAATAAAATAGGAATCAATATTGTGGATGTGAAAGAATGTGCATGTTTTCTGGGTGCAAAAAAGCGCGACTCCGCGACAACTACTTCAGTGGCGTGGCGACTCATTGAAGTTGCATATGGTGGATTTCTTTTTATTTCAGGCAAGAAGCTGTAAATAGAATGAAAGCCTTATTTCTTTTTATTAAATCCACTAAAGTGCAGATTGTATCAATTTGGTATCATGTAACAGTATTTTCGAGCAAGAATTTACGAATAGATGTGGACAGGTTTATTCCATCTTTAAGCCAAAAATTATACTTCCGAAATCGGGGGTCTAATTTTTGGCTTAAACGTTAATCCACTGACTGTTTAAATTTATTCTATTTCTCGTTCAAACATTAGAAAACGGTGGATCATCCTCGAATTATCTTTATACTTCGATTCAACATTCAGCCGTAAAAGTTTAATAATAATAATAAATCTCAAAATTGAGATATTCCCCTGTAATTTTGCAGGAGCGATATTCTTATAAGGATTTTTTTCGTTTCCTAAATTTTTTGTTATCCTTTTATTTTTTTATTTTTAGAAATACTTTTTATTGATAAGAAGAACAGAATTGCATTCCTGTGAAAAAATATAATAATTAAATAACTTATTAATAATTAATGTTATAAAAATTATTATGTTGATGCGTTTCATCGGTTTCTCTTATTTTAAGAGACTCATAAGTGACCTCGACGAATTTGCAAAGAAGAAGAAGAAAACTTGTTTTGCGTCACAAATTTCGTCTAATTTTTGCGTGAAAAACAGTGAAAATTCTCTGAAAATTCTTCCAAATTCTTAGTGAAGTGGTAGCTGAAGATACCATGGATCTGTTCAGGAAGATTCTTGGCCTCAATGCTCCCCAGGAAGACCAAAATGACAAGGGGTAAGATTGTTTTGTTTCGCAGTCTCAAAATTGAGGAACTTTCTGGGATGTTTGCTCTCTGCTCCAGGAAGAAGAAACCCCTTCGGGATGACTTCCGGAAGCCCATTTGGTTTGAGGAGAACGAGACGGACGATGAGCTGTTTGACAATGGAAAGTTCTTTGGGCCTCACATCTTTGCCAATTCCACGGAACTTGAGAAGCACTTTGAGAGGCATGTTCAGGAATTGCTGAAGTCTTTTGAGGATTTTGAGGCTGCAGATCCCACCAAGGAGGATTTTGGGAGGTTTCCGTCGATTTGGAGTACATTGGAATCCAAAGGGATTGATAGGGACTTGGACAGTGAGGTTAATGCTGGGAAAATGAAAGCAATTCTCGATGGAGTGACTTCTAAGGCTCCTGCTCCGAAGACGCCGCAGAAGAAGCGCCTGACTGACGAAGAGACAATTATGGCGAGGATCCATGGGACTGAGGAGAAGGAGGAGGAAACGAGGAAACCCACCAGGCCAAGGTACGTGCCCAAAATGACACCAATGCATCCCAATTTTGAATCTTCAGTGCCCATTCCCGGAGCCAAAATCTTTGGGCAGAGCATCATGACGGAGACTGTCCGGAAACCCGATGGGGTAAGTTTATTCCCTTTTTATTCCCCAAAAAATATTCCTTTGCTAGCAATCTCGAAACTTCCAGACTGTGGAGTCCAGGAGAGTCGTGAGAGATCTGGATGGGAATGTCAAGACCACAATCTCAAGGACAGTCGATGGGGAGACCAAAACCGTGACGACCTTCAATGGGAAGGAGCAGGAGGGAGAGAAATTGGCTCGTGACAAGGAAGCATCTGCCCTGGATAGCAATCTGTACGTGTCTCCCAGCGGCTACACTTTGCCCAGGAATCTCTGGTGACTGCGAGATTCCGGGTTACTTCCCAGCCTCCTGGCTAGTACATCAAGTAGATGACTTTTTGCTTGCCCCAAGAATGAATTTTTGAGTGTGATAGGCTGCTGACAGTATCAGCGTTGCTGCGTGATTGAAATAAAGAGAATTTCCTTCCCTAGAAAAATCGTTTTTTTACTCAATTAACCCATTAACGACTTGGTTGTAAATCCATTAATTATTTTACATTTCTTATTTGTAAACAAAAATTTAAAAATTCTAGGTTATCTTGAAACTAACCTCAAAAATCGGAGACATCCGAGAATTATTCTCTTATTTCTAGTTAAAAGGTCCTAAGAGATTGAGGTTATGCACACCTAACCTCAAAAATGAAGGTTAATCTTCGAAACTCTTAATAATAAATTTGAAATTTTTTTTATCCTTTTTATCCAAATAGATTAATACAAAAAGTCTTAGGTTATCTTGAGTCTAACCTAAAAAATCAGACACATACAGTAGACTCTCGCTCAATCGGCTCTTTTTCAATCGGGCGGAAAATTTTGTTGACAATTTTCACGTTTAATTATGAAGCTAATTCGCTCAAATTCGCTGTAGTTCTTCCTATTTTATCGTGATTCTTTATAATTGGGCGTTTTTTGTGGAATTTACAAAGGCTTTGACGCCCAAATCTTTCGATAAATCGGATCACATTTCGCCGCAAATGGCCAATTGAGAGAGAGTCTACTGTATTGAACACAATTCTCTTACAGTGATCGCTTCATTATTCGGATAATTGGGAGACAATATGACAGATGTTCGTTTCATAATCCGGATGGTTTTTTTTTGAATTTGTTCAACGTTTCGAAAATATAATACATTTTTTTTGTAGAATTAGAATAAAAGTTTTAAAGAAGATTGAAAAGACATAATTTGAGAATATCTATGCTATTATAATTCATTTATTAAACAAAAAACATCATAGGATAATTCATTTTTATTGCTGTAACCTCAAAAATATTTAAGATGTAACCGTCGAGAACTCGTCCAGATTACGCCGAGCCGGATTAGAGAGCGGACACTGTATTTTACTAAAAGGTTCTTAAAGAGTTTAAAGACTAAAATAAGGAGGTTGATTTAAAAGATTTATAGGTTAACTTAAGCCGTTTTGAGCGACATAATATTTCAATATCAGCGTGATAATTTTTTTTTTTTAAATTTTAAATGGTTCAAATTCTAACCTTAAAACCTCAAAACCTTAAAACAAATTATTAATTCTTTATTATTTTTTAAATTGGTAAAAAGAAGTCTACAATTTTTCAAAAATAAAACTAACAAAAAATTACTCGAACCTTTTTATATTATTTTTTGTGTGGATTGATTTTTTATAACCTCAAAATCCTGGATGACCTTTGAACATTCAGGAAGAAGCACATAAATATGATATTAATTCATCCAGAATACGATTTTTTTTTCAACATAACCCCGCAATTGACATTTTAATCTTAAAAACGATGTTCGAATTTGAGAGATTAAAATTTGAGAGACTCTGTTGTATCTGATAGGAAATTCTTAAATCGTTCAAAAGCCTTCAATATTTTTTTTTTCCAAACAAAAAAGGCAACTCTGAAAAATTGTAAATGATGAAATCAGTAAAGTTTTTGAGGTTAGAAGTCAATTCATTTAAAATGTAATGAACTTACAGTAGACTCTCTCAAAATCGGGTATTTGGGACCAAAATGTCACCCGAATTAGAGAGAAATTCGGGCTACAAATTGTTTGAAATGCAACGATTTTTTATTCATCTACATACATATATTGAGTTTACATACTCATATTTATGGTAAATTTCATTAAAACCCCTGAATAATGTAAAAACACATCAGAACTAAGACAACCTAGGGTAAATTAAGCTAATTCAAAACCTGCTCCAAATGGAAATTTTCGCTACTCCAAATGGAAACGTCATTGTTTTCATGATAAATACATTACTAAATTATTATAGTTATATATTTTCTATATCACAGTTTCATTATTTAGTTAATTTTGCTCCAAATAAAGCGAAAATCCATTCATATTCACAAATTTTGATTTGTTAATTTCTCAGAAAAATTAAAAGTGTACCTTTTCACCATCGAATTTTTCATCGATCGACCATGTTTTCCAATGAAAAACACAATGAGGTGACTATGTTGTTTATCCGTTTTGTTTAACATTTGTGTCATATTTCTGGATAATTTTAGTTAAATTAAGTGCTAATCTTTGTTGTTAACGGTACGTGAAATTTTCAAATGAAATAATTACCTATTTCGTGAACAAAAAGGGTTTTCTGAAGTGTCTGCAAATGCTTTAATAGGAAACCCCGGAAATATCATTTTTTTGGAGAGATTTTCTTATTGGTTTAGATGGGAAAGGAGAAAAGACCAGGAATAAGTAAAAATCCTGCACTCAAGAGCAACTTAATAAAATTTTGGAAGCCTTTCGTCTCGGTTTCACTCACCGAGAAAAATTTGGATGGTATTTTCTACAAATCGTGTCTTTAAATTCTACTATCTCAAAAGATAGTAGAAAATACCATCCTCCATAGAAACTTTCCTTTAGAATCTACCATCTTGACATTTTAAAATTTACTATCCTATGGATAGTAAATTCTAACAGCCGGATGGTAAAATTTACTATCCTCATTTAGATTTTACCTTGACCTCTCTTAGATTCTAATATCCGGGAAGTAAATTTTACTGGCCGCATATTAGATGTTAAAATTTAACTGGAAGACAGTAAATTTTAACGGAGGATAGTAATTTGGATTGAAATTATCATCCAAGCCAGTAAAATTTGCCATCCTGCTGTTAGAATGTCATTTTGGAATATCGTGTGTGCCGATGCAACGGTTCCCGATATGCTTTGAATACATTATAGGAGTTCGTGGCGCAGCTGGAAGATGCTGGACTGTCATCACAAAGGTCGCGTGTTCAAATCTCGGCGCAGTCGTCAATTTTCACGCACCAAAATGGCTTGAAATACAGAGAATGTCATCCAGGAAGGGCCCCCAAGCCCTCAAACAATGGCCAAAAAGCAATGAAAATAAGGAAAAATAAATTTTTCCGACATTTTTCATTCTAATATCCGGCTAGTAAAATTTACTATCCTGCCAGTAAAATTTACCATCCGGCTAGTAAAATCTAACATCCGGGGATATTAGAATTTACCATCCGGCTATTAGAATTTACTATCCATGCAATAGATTCTACAATTTTTGACAGTCCAATTTAATATCGCGTTTGCTGGGTGACTTTTTTACTATCCGGCCATTAGAATTTTGTATGGAGGATGGTAAATTTTACCATCCACATTTTTCTCGGTGCTTATACACTGTTTGTCTCCAATTAGAAACTTTCCCTTGTTTCCATTTGCATTAATATGTTTCCAATAGAAACATTTTACGCTCGCGTATTTTTCTTCTATTTAAGAAGTGTTCAAATTATATCTAAAGAATTTTCACTAAACAGTAACATTCTAGAAGAGTCAAGGAGCAAATTTATGTAATTCTCTTCAGAAAAAAATTGAATTTAATGTGTTGAATCTTCTGTCAAAGTTAAACCGCCCGGAAATGGTTTTGAATTAGGACATTTACCCTATGGCAAATTTGGGCATATTTGCTTCATTTGATAATCATAATCAAACTTTAAAATTTCAACAAGCTTTTTTTCAAATTTAACTGCTGCCCGAATTAATGCCGAACTTAAAAGAGTCGAATTAGCGAGAGTCTACTGTATTACAATAGGAATAGGTATACAGTGGACGGACTCTCTCAAATTCGGGCATTTGGGACCGAAATGTCACCCAAATTAGAGAAAAATTCTGGTGTCAAACTGTTTAAAATGCAGCGATATTTTGTTCATCTGCATACTCTTATTAAGTTTACGTACTCATATTTATTGTAAATCTCATGAAAACCCATTAATAATGCAAAATCATACCACAATTACGATCAACTATGTCAAATTTGAGCATATTTGCTTTATTCCAAAAACTTAAAAAAAAAATGTCAACAAATTGTTTTCAAATTTAATTGCCATCCGAATTAAAAAGGAGCCTGATCTTAAAAGAGTCGAATTAGCGAGAGTCTACTACTGTATTACATACCTAATTTTTAAGGTTATGTGTATTATAACCTAAAATTAAAAACAAATTTATTTTCTTACTGTGTTATCACACTTGCACATTAAAATTTTAATATGATTCACATTAATTGTCGCTGGGGAGAGTCCAATCCAAATGTGTAATTTGTGTATTTGAATCATTTTATATTCAAAATTTGTTCTATTTGTTGATAAAAAATTTTATTTATTTATTTATTTTTTTATTTTTTAATGTGAAAAATATTTATGCTTTAGGTAAATTAAACTTATTTTTGCAGGCCCAGTCCACTTCTTTATCAATAAATAGAAAAACCCCAAATATTAAGTGACTCAAAGACACAAATTACATATTTGGACGCTCACAAGCGACAATTAATGTGAATCACATTAAAATTTTAATGTGCAAGTGTGATACCGTTAGTCTTCTCCTAACCTAACTCTTTTCGATTTTTACGTTGGAGGTGGATAAATTAAAAATAAAGTTTCCACGTGAATTATTTTTCAATAAAATCTAAAAAGCAGGGAAAGCGCTTCTCAGAAAATAAATTTTAATAGTAAAAATTTTAATTCAGGGAGCTGAAGGGTTAATCGGGTTAATTTCCGTTAATTCAAAATCTCCTTGAAAAAAATTGCTGCTAACTTCACACTGTGAAAACAAAGAAGAAGAAGAAAAGTAGTGATTTTGCAGAAAATTCGATTGATTTGTTTTGCTTTGGTTTTTGGTGAATTACTTAGAGATTTGTGAGAATTGTGAGTGAAAATTGGACTCCAAGATGACAATAGTGTCCAAGGTAAGCAATCCTGTGGGAAAATCTTGGGAATTTTGAGGATTTCTTGGGAAACGACAGTCCTAAAGGGTAGTCTTTTGTTCCTTTCCGGACACCACCAAAAAAACCAGATGGATGTCGATGTGAATCGTGGGGAGGGCTTCCGGTCGTATTACATACAAAAGATCGAGGAGTTGCAGCTCGTGGTGGCGGAGAAGAGTCAGAATTTGAGGAGATTGCAGGCCCAGAGGAATGAATTGAATGCAAAAGGTGAGGTTATGTTGCTTGAGGCTTTGAATTGGGTTTAAAAGGGGCTGTTTTTTGGTAGTCCGGATGCTAAGGGAAGAGTTGCAGTTGCTGCAGGAGCAGGGGAGTTATGTGGGGGAGGTGGTGAAACCGATGGACAAGAAGAAAGTCCTGGTTAAGGTGCATCCGGAAGGGAAATTCGTGGTGGACATTGACAAGAATATTGACATCAATGATGTCACTCCAAATTGCCGTGTAGCTCTCCGGAATGAGAGTTATACGCTCCACAAGATTCTGCCGAATAAAGTGGACCCATTGGTGTCACTGATGATGGTGGAGAAGGTGCCGGATTCCACGTATGAGATGGTTGGTGGCTTGGACAAGCAGATCAAGGAGATTAAGGAGGTTATTGAGCTTCCGGTGAAGCATCCGGAGTTGTTTGATGCCCTGGGAATAGCTCAGCCGAAGGGAGTGTTGCTGTATGGACCTCCAGGGACGGGAAAAACCCTCCTGGCCAGAGCTGTGGCTCATCATACGGAGTGCACCTTCATCCGGGTTTCTGGATCAGAGCTCGTGCAGAAGTTCATTGGCGAGGGTTCCCGGATGGTTAGGGAGTTGTTCGTGATGGCCAGGGAACATGCTCCTTCGATCATTTTCATGGATGAAATTGATTCAATTGGATCCTCGAGGATTGAGTCCGGAAGTGGAGGAGACTCCGAAGTGCAGCGCACGATGCTTGAGCTCCTCAATCAGTTGGATGGATTTGAAGCCACGAAGAACATCAAAGTGATTATGGCTACGAATCGGATTGATATTTTGGATCCTGCTCTCTTGCGTCCTGGACGCATTGACCGGAAGATTGAATTCCCGCCACCAAATGAGGAAGCTCGACTGGACATCCTCAAGATCCACTCGCGCAAGATGAACCTCACCCGAGGGATCAATCTCAGGAAGATTGCTGAGCTGATGCCTGGAGCTTCCGGAGCCGAAGTCAAGGGAGTCTGCACGGAGGCTGGAATGTACGCCCTGAGGGAGAGACGTGTCCATGTGACTCAAGAGGACTTTGAGATGGCCGTGGCCAAGGTGATGCAGAAGGATTCGGAGAAGAATATGTCCATCAAGAAGCTCTGGAAGTAGACCTGGCAAGAAATCTCTCCTCAAAATTTTGTTTATTCAAAGAGAAATAAAATCTTAAATTAAGATTTCAACAATAATTTCTTTTGGTTGGAGCTCTTCACCACTAGAGTGCAGCATCGGTAAGTTTGCTGTCAGTCAAGATGTTTCAAGTGTATGGGGACCAAAATCGAATCGCCAGTGACGTAGTACTTTTTTACCCGACTGCTACAGTGTTTGACAACTCAAATTTGTCAAATATTTGTAATAGAAAAATATGAATCGAATAATTTTGCAAAGATTAATTAATTTTCTTCATAAATGAAAATATATTTATTGTTGCTCGGTTAACACTTGGAAGGACCCTAGTGGCAGCCGCTGCCAATTTAGTTTTCAATTTAATTTTTTATAGTCAAGAATATATCAATTCGCCTGGAGGTCCGATTGAATGCGTGCAGAATTTATCTGGCTATTTTTTCGTTATAAATTTTTTAATAAAAATTAAATATTAATGTAAATATATTGCAAAAACAAAAAACTGCACTCGGAAGGACCAAGTAGCAGTTGCTGCCATATGCATTTTATATGGGAGTTTTACGTTCTGCAGATGTAATTTTCTTGATTGTTAGTGTATAAAAGCCTTAAAAGAACAAATTGAAAGTGTTTTTGCAAATTATTGAGAAGAATTATGGGAAATATTGAATTGGGAAATATGAAGAATTTTGGGAATTATTCAATTTTTCTCTTACTTCCCAAAGCTAAAAATCCATTTTGTTAAGCGAAGTTAATAGAAAATAGTTAATAGTATTAACTATTGTTCATAAAGTAGAATTTTTGCTTTGAAAAATAAGAGAAAAATTGAAACATTCAAAGGCTGCCGCATCCAAAGGCACACCACTTTCCCTGACGCCATGATTCTGATAAAGATGAAAACATCGAATGGTTAAAAATCTTTAGATACAGTACCCAAGGAGATGAAATTTCTGATTCAGACACCAGAAAAGAACTGACTAAAGCTCCGAATGTTAAAATATAATTCAAAATATCAAAATATTATGTAAAATCCGATAAGTGGCAGCGGCTGCCACTTGGTCCTTCCGTGACACTTTTAGTTAGGGTTCTACGAAGTGTTAATGAACTAGAAATAAGTATCATATGATAAATTTAGATTAAAAAAAACACCTTTTTACTAAGATGACCACATTGGGTATGATATTAAAATTTCCTAGGATAAAATATCGTCCATTATGCCATTAACTCTTTCCGGACCACAACATATCCAGCGAACGAATTCCAGTAAAACTCACTTTATTGTAACTCTTAGTGGTCAAATAGGGTCGGAGGAACGTCTGTTCGACAGGGAACCCCTATTGACACTTTTGTCAAAAAATGTTGAAAATTATTTAACCCTCTAACGCCTCTAACGGTGTTTTCTTTAATATTCAAAAAAAGTAGTTAAATAATTTTGTCTAGGGTAATTAATGGCCCACTGAACTCAAAAATACCATCAATTCTTCACTATCTCTTTCCGTTTGGGGCTAGGTGAGAAAAGGTAAAGACCGCCTCCAGGCGGTCATATCGGTTTAAGGCATAAAAAGACTGAAATATTTTAATTGAAAAATAGTGAACAAATAGTAAAAAAAAATAAATTTAAAACGTTTTTTATAGATGAATGTTGTATGATTTATCTAAGAAATGATAATTTTTTAGGAAAAAACGTTTATAATTTTTAAATTTTTCTTCTTTTTCAATTTCGTTTAATTCGCAGAAATCGTCCATTTTACTCATTCTGAACAGTCTTCGTGTAATCTCAATTGTTTTTCATGATTAATATATTGCAAAATAATAATATAATATATTTTACTAGAACAACCAAAACAATTAAATAAAAAAATCGGTAATTTTTGAATATTTTACCCTTGAACCGATAAGACCGCCCACAGGCGGTCTTCCTTTTTTTCTTCTAAAACTCTTACTTCAAGTTTTTTCACACTTATCAATTGAAATATACAAACTAGAAGAACATATCTTTCAGAAAGTAACACTCTTACTACAGTTATATTACTTTAAAACAATCTTTTTTTGCACTTGAAAACGCAAAATGTCGCGAGCGACATTTTGTTGTTTTTTCTCTGACCTGTCATACAAAACTGAAGATTGTAAGCAAACGAAAGGTCAAAATGAGTTCAGCTTCAGAAAATAAGTTAGTAAGACTACAACTGAAGACACTGGTAGATATTTCAACTTCAAATAAGTAATATTATCGCAGTAAATGCGATTTATAGAATGACCGCCTGGAGGCGGTCTTACCCGTTAGAGGGTTAAAGGTCACTGAATTCAAATTCTTTACATTAATACATTACAAACTCTATTAAATTAAGAGTAGCTATTCAAGAAGACAAATTGGTAACCAGAATTCAAATTAGGAAAGAAGAAGAAGGCATATTTCAAAAAATTCGACGGGAAGTCAAATTTAATCTTCGAAATGAAACGATTTTTGAAAATTATTCACTGTTTTTCGAAAATTATCTATACGAAGTCATGTGTCTGTGCGAGTAGTATGGGATCTTGATCGAAAGGTGAGCAATAATCTGAAGAAATTTGATTTGTGATTATGGAGGTAGGGGAATCCTTTGCAGCGTTTTAGCTTAGTTTTGATGTAGGAATTTAAAATATTTTTTGCAAGTTCACAGATATTTCCTGTATAATAAATATTTCAGATCAAAAGTGAAAATAAATTCAATTTTTCACATTAATGATTGAATCTTAATATTTTTTATATTTCTATTTCTATTGCTCGAACTCAAAGAGAGAGCTGTGAAATATATTTTTAAACACAAACTTTTTGGAACAAAAAGCTACATAATTTCAAGATAGTTATCATTATTCGGTATTTTCAGGAATAATTTTTAAATTTCATGGATCATATAGTGAAAATGATACCAATTTTAAATAAGGGATTCTGAGATTCCATTTGATTCCAATGATTCCAATTGATTCTAGTGATTCTGTATGGATTCCATTTGATCTGATCAGTGAGTGATTCCATGGATTCTAGCGGAAAAATGTGTCGGTATTCCATAATTGAGTAACCCCTTGATTTCAATAAAAATTTCTTTTAGTTGGAGCTCTTCACCACTAGAGTGCAGCATCGGTAAGTTTGCTGTCAGTGCTGTCAGTTGAGTTGGGATTGTTTTTATTGTCGCGGCACCGATTTTCACGAGTTTCAGCTATTTTCTCTCAGTTTTCCGCCAATATCCCTGTGGGAAATTCCAGCTAAACCATGGCTGAGTATTTAGCGTCGATTTTTGGGACGGAAAAAGACAAGTAAGTGGGTGGAAAAAGCCAATATGTGTTCTGGAAGCTTTGACAGTTTTGTTCCGGGGGAATCCTTTCAGGGTAAACTGCTCCTTTTACTTCAAAATTGGGGCCTGTCGTCATGGGGATCGGTGCTCGAGGATCCACAACAAGCCAACCTTCTCACAGACTGTGCTCCTGCAGAATCTCTACGTGAATCCGCAGAATTCAGCGAAATCCGCCGATGGGAGTCACTGTGAGTTGAACATAACCTCACTTTTTGTTTTACTTTTTTTTCTAAAAATTTCTGTTTTTGTGACTTCCGGGGGCAGTGGTGGCCAATGTGTCGGATGAAGAGATGCAGGAGCACTATGACAACTTCTTCGAGGACGTCTTTGTGGAGTGCGAGGACAAGTACGGGGAGATTGAGGAGATGAATGTCTGCGACAATTTGGGTGATCACCTTGTCGGCAATGTTTACATCAAATTCCGCCGCGAGGAGGATGCCGAGCGTGCAGCTAAGGATCTCAACAATCGCTGGTTCGGCGGACGTCCGGTTTATGCTGAGCTGTCTCCTGTGACGGACTTCCGGGAGGCATGCTGTCGTCAGTACGAAATGGGCGAATGCACCCGATCTGGCTTCTGCAATTTCATGCATCTCAAGCCAATCTCCCGAGAGCTCCGGCGGTACCTGTACTCGAGGCGTCGGGGGCGCTCTAGGTCCCGCTCAAAGTCTCCCCGTGGCAGCCGTCGCGAGAGATCCAGGGAGAGGCGTCGGTCACGCAGTAGGGACCGCGATGGCCGCAAGGGGCGCTACTGAGTTGGCTGGAAGAGGCAGTTTCTTGAATTCTCCCTTTATACTCCTCGACTTTCATCCATTACTTCTGTATATCACTGGATTTGTGTAAGAAAAATTGCCTCCTCCACATTTGACTTTGTCTTTATTTTTTTTCCCCTTCCCTCGAAGCCCCATTCGCCCCATTCCATCTTTCCGGACAGAGAGAAACTAATCAAATCACTCAAATGATGATTTTCTGAGCCTTTTCACTCGCCACAGAGGCGATAAATCTCTCTCAATGATCAAAGAATCAGCCCTCTAGCGAAATACGCATAAATTTTCACCAATTACTGCCGATTTTCCCCTGAAAATGGCCAAATTTCATTACCCGGAAAGCACATAACCTCACTCTTTGTGCTCTCTTTCCATCCGCCAAAAAGCGTCGCCTACAGTGACGCCATCTACTTCTGCCGCGAAAGAGATGGAAAAGTTTCCTCCGCGAATTAATCCACTTTTCCCAATTTTCCCAGGCAGGGAGGGGGGTAAAAGGGATCTTGGGTGTGAATTAATCACTATTGTAGTGCATTTGAGTGAAGTGTTTGATGTTTCAAGGGGGAAATCCTGAAAAAACAAGATGAATCACTCCCCTGACGCCATTAAAGCTTTGTCCCTTGTTCCCTAAGGGATTTTCCGCATTTTCCCACTTTTCCGCAGTTCAATTAAGTGTTCAGTGAAAAGTAATTGCAATTTTCAGTGACAATTGAAAGTGCAATGAAGTGAAAAGTGCTCCAATCGTCCTTTCCGGAAGGAAAATCCTGAGCATCATAACGGTAATTTTTTTCTTTGTCTAAAAACTAGTTTTATTGAGAATTTTCCTACATAGAAGGAAGAAAAACATGCTCTTGAGGCCCTCAGGGAATAGATTTGTAATAAGAAGTGACTTCAGATATGATTTAACCCCCGGAATTCTTCTCCTGCTCCCCGAGTTCCTTCTTCAGCTGCCGGGTTAGTTCTATCTGCTCCTGCAGTCTATAGGTATTTTCCAATTTTCTCATTTGTTGTCTTTCCACGTCCTTGAGGACACCCTCGTGCAATTTTGCCCTGTAATTGGATGATTGGATTAGAAAGTCTGCCCTCAAAGTCATCCGGCGACAACCCCAAAGACCTATCGAATTGCTGTTTGTAGTGGACATAGCCGATGATTCCCAGTGAAACTGCACAGGAGAGCCCTAGGGTTGTCTTAGCGAGGGTGGACATCGATAGGCACACGAATTTCTTAAGTTTTCACGCTTTTTTCACGCACTTTTCCACAATTTTATTTGACACCGACCGGCTGTATTTCTTGCGCAAACATAACCTCATTTGAGGCTGCGTATCTCTGCAACCGCGCCAATTTTAAACTCCTCAAATTTTCCTCCTTTCCTTTTCTTCAGGAAAAATAGAATTTCAAGGGGAAAAATATGATAAAACAACATCAATATTTTCTCAGGAAGAAATGGAAGGTGGAATGAATGTCAAGTTAATATTATCTATCTTTATAACAATAAGGGTGAACACGGTGAACAAAAGCAAAAGCGAGGGTAGAATCCCAAGTAACATTTTCTGACAATATGGGGATTCCAAAGTAGAACATTATGAAATAACCCAACTAGCAAATTAGCTGCCAAACAAGAACTTTAAATGATCTCATACTAAGGTGATAGCGGAAATTATGGAATAAAGATTTAACTCTTTCCGGACCACAAAATATCCAGCGAACGAATTTCGGTAAAACTCACTTTATTGTAAGTCTTACTGGTCAAATATGATACTTTTGTAGAGAAAGAATTTTCACCGCCTCTGGGAAATTGGAAAACTCATGGGAACTCTAGTCCCCTAAAGAACGCAAAGGATACAAACTTGGACAAACTTCAATTTTTCAAAAGCCAATAATATCAATTTTGTGAAGTATTTTTGCGTGTCAAATGACTCCTTTACAATGTTGATCACTAAAACAAGAAGAATTATTGACCACACAGTAAAAACGAGATGAAATTGGCAGGTTGAATTCCATTAGTTGAATTGAACTAGTTGAAATTTCGAATTACAAACCACTAAAAAAATCAACTTTATATTGAAAAGGAATCATTTAGATTGCAAAACTAGTAAAATTAAACTCTCGGTAATGGCCTACGATAAATAAATATTAGTAATAATTACTATAATAGTAATAAAATGAAGCAACAAAATGGCATAAACTTCATTCAACTGACTGATTGAATATTGCCACGATTATCGCGTGTAATAGAATCAATTCGATTTTCGTAGTAATTTTTCAATCAATTATCGCAGCAAAAAGTTCAACTTTCAACTAATTTCGTTTGAACTCATTCTTCTTCTTTTTATATTTTGTGTAATTTCAGTACAATTGTTGAAGGCAAATTCAACTTAGTTTGCTTTTCAACTACGAAAATTCAACTTGTTTGCTTTTCAACTTTGCTTACTACGATAATCGTTGCAAATTTACTACAATTATCAATGCTCTCCCATTACACGCGATAATCGTAGTAATTATTTTTTACTGTGCAGTATCTTGTGGGATGTCCAGGAAGTGCTAAAAAGGACACCCAGCTCCTGCTTGCCAACAGATTCCTCAAAATATTTCACAGAATAACACTTTAACACACATTTCTCTCAACACGATGTTATTGCAGACACATTAAGCTTTCTCAAGAGCCAAAAAAACACTTCCTGGACAATCAGAATTCACCAAAATCTGGAAGAATAGGAAAAACTTCCTCGAAAGCAATCTCCCTCGCTGCCAAATGTCAAAATTATCGGCCATATTGACAAAAATTTCGCTCCCGCTCGGAATTTTCTTACAAGGTTGGTGTCAAAAAGCAAATGGCGGGCATTGGCGGGATAACCTTACATTTGACCTCAAGATTTTTGGGGACGAGAGTTCCCATCAACTTTGAACAAGTTTTTTGAAAATTTAAGAAAAAAATGTTTTTCGAATTTATATAATCTGTAATTGTTAGTTATCATACTTATTGGCCCCGAGAGGTTTTTCCTTATTCTGGTCTAGAAATATCAAAAAAGTCACAATATCTGCAAGGAAGCAGAAAATCGAAAATTCACGATTTTTGACCAAGAATATCTTAGCTCAGGAGTTAATTGGGATCCTGCAAAAAATATCCTAGATTTGGACATCCTTATAGTTTGTAATCATCCACAAGAATCGGAATTTTATCGATTCTAAATAGTCTAAAAAAATTCTTTTTTCCATGGGTACCCAGAGTCCCAAAGGAGACGAAAGAGTTAAGAGTCTCATAGAAAGCACAATATGAAACTCTCTTTATAAGAACATATTTTTCAAAAAATATTACCTATGATATTCAATTTTACAAACTCAGTCGAAGAGGTCGAAAGTTTGGAGTGGTATATCGGGTATATGTCAGCTCCTGATGAACATATTTGGATGAGTGAACTATTGTTGGAAATCTTGGCACATTAGCTTTCAGAATTTGGTATAATGTAATCTGCTATGGGTAAAGTTTGCTATGGGTATAGTCTATCTGTTAGAATCGGAGGTCACCCCTGGTCCCAGCAGTAGATGGCCAAAAATGACGTTGCAAAGTGTCTTCTTCGAAATAAATAATTCTGGATGACCACGGTTTACCCATAGCAGATTACATTATCCCAAATTCTGAAAGCTAATGTGCCAAGTTTTCCAACAATAGTTCACTCATCCAAATATGTTCATCAGGAGCTGAGATATACCCGATATACCACTCCAAACTTTCGACCTCTTCTACTGGTACTGGTGCTGATCTCATTTGACGAGTTTTTTCAAGAAGTCCATCCTGGAATTAAATAGTGTCACTCTAATACTCATTTATATATAATTTAAATATTGGAAATATTCTTCTTACCTCTTGTGGAGCATCTTCTTCAACTTACACTTCACAGGAAATGATTGTAAATAAAAACAGAAGCAAATTCAAAGCTGCCTATTATTAAAATTTTAAAATTTTCCGATTTATCCAATGACCTTTTCCGAAAAATCCATTCTGATTTGCCCTTTGGCTATCCAAATTTTTTTGGCTATCTTCGTATGAACGCTAGGTTAATAGCCAAAAACATGTGATACATGTAAAATAAATTATATTGAGAATTCTGCATTGTCACAGAAGAACTCTATGAGCAGAATTTGAGACAATATTGAAAATATTCTATAGAATTCTCATAACAGTAATGATTTTTAGCTGAGATTCTTTACAATCTGAGCTTTTGTGGTCACAGGGGAAATCCGACCTCGTCAGATCGGGCCGAAATTTTGGATATACGTTTTAACACTTATAGATCACGAACATCATATGCGCCAAAAATTGTTTTTCGTGGACGTCCCGTCCGTCCCGTCCGGAGTACAAGCGCTTCTGGAGAGAGAACGGAGAGAGATATCGACAAGCAGTTTTCAGCAAAGGTTAAATATCGATAAGTGGCTAGAAGTTGATGATGTCAGACCCCCCCCCAAACTCCCTTCCGCCATTTTGGAATACTCTCCAACATACCCCTGGCAAGTTGCCTGAAATTTGGAGCCATTTTCTCATAGTTCGATTTAAATTTATATGGGAATTTTTTTGCACTCGCGACCGTTACACTAAAACTAAATAACAAAAAAGTGAGAAGTTTTTCCGTATTATAAGATACCTTTCGGTATGGAGGGATAACTATATTAAATTTTTGTTTAAATTAATTTTTTCCTCGGAGCACTGTGAGCTGAGTCCGAGATCAATTTAGGAATTGGCTTCAAATAGCTCCATATAAAAAAATCAACTTGCCACATGCTTGCCCCCAAATTTTGTTTTCTCAATAACTCAGCCCCTATGGCATCGATCAGGCTCAAATTTTAGTATGTTATAGCTGGACTTAAAAGCTTTCGATCGATACCAAACTTAACCTTATCCGACCCCAGCTAGAGGGGATCAAAAATTAAATTTTCAAATGATCATATCTCTGCTTATAATTATCGGAATTTGAAAAATTTTGGTGTTTTGGAAAGCTCTCGTGGAGTACTACAACCTTTATGATATCACAATTTCATCTGATTTAATCCGGGGTCCGATTAAATCGGAAAAAAAATCCGAATTAAATCCGAAAATCGATTTTTCGATTAATCGATCTCAAATATTTCGAAAATTAGACGATGCTTTTTCTTTAAATTTTAATATGTTGTAGCTCCCAAACGGCAATTTTGAGGAAGATTACTGTTGGATGTATGGAGTGGAACTTAAGAAAGAATGGAAATTTTCAAAAAAAAAATTAAAGAAATTCTTTTAAAATGAATAGGGGGAACTGGGGCAGTAGTAAACTGGGGTAGTTGTAAACACTGTGATTTTTTTCATTAATTTTAATACTCCAGAGGATAAAACCCATAAGCTTTCATAGATACCATGGGGATGTATGTCCACAGATGAATTGGTCAATAAAATCCTAATACTTTAAAAATAAAAATCATTTTTCCCGAAAATGCTGATATTTCGATTATTTTGGTCATTTGGATTTCCACCTGGAAATTAAAAATTGTGTAAAATAATCGAAATGTAGCAGTACCAGTTCTATCCTACATCCTTTAGGATTATATTTATGCATTTACTAGACAAATTGAGATTCTCATTATTTCAAAAGAATTAATAATTGGTCAGAAAACAGCATTTGGGGTAGATGTAAACAGGCAATTTCAATTTCACAAAATGTGTAGGTAAAAGAGCGGGAAATTGACCTTCATGCGAAATATCTATAATTCATAGATTACGAAAAAAAATGGTGGCACTGTGTTCAATAAAAAGTCACATGATGTCAAAATATGGGGAAACTCCATTGAAAAATGTCTTTGATATGCATGCTTTTAGTTTTTTTGCTATTTTAATTATTCTTTGTAAAAAGTGTCGTGATTTTTTGAAAAATATACAGTTTTTATATATCTCTTAAGCAATTAAAATAATCGAAAGTGGTGCAAAGTTAATTTCAAGGGTGGAAAAAAGGGTGTTTACATCCTCCCCAGAAAGTGTTTACTTCTACCCCAGGTATTTTGTGAAAAGAGAAAAATGCACAGTGACACAAATTTTATTTTTATGGAAAACTCAATTTTTTTCCAGCATCCGCATTACCCTCGATATATTGTCTATATCCAAGGGTAAAACATGAGCTAAGAAAGATTTTCTAAAAAATTACGGTGTCCTTGGAAAATCACCTCAAATTCGCATCTATCGAAAATGGTTACATGTGCCCCAGTCTCCCCTAATATGTAAAAAAACAGTATGTGCCGACATCCTACGTGTTAATAGTCTTCCGTAAATGTGATATAGAGTAAAATTTGCTGCCAAATTTGCAAAATTCGTGATAATGTTGTGAAAATTTGAAAAAATTGACCAAAATTCTATAAAAAGTAGCAGAAAATAATAAAAAATATGAAGAATTAATGAAAAAACGGTGTCTAAGACTTTTTGACTTGATTGACTTTTTCATTGATTTCGTCGTTTTTGCACATATATGCGGTAGAGAAGGATGGCAAGTGCACTGTTTTTGGCGCGTTATTTTTTCGTACGGAAAAGGACCATCCCTTGGAGTCGCTTTTATTACTTCATGATAGAGTAAATTTGAAGCCCGTAAAATAACTAATGTATCACTAACTCAATTTCGAGTAGAGTAAAGTGGTACAAGTTGGACAATGGTACAAGTTAGACAGGGCTTTTTTCTTGATAAATTTAGTACTTCATTTTTATTTGTATATTTTCAATGCTTTAGTTTTATAATTTGGTTCCTTGTACTTAAAAATAAATTTTGTACTTTATTTCTCAAGAAAAAAGCCATGTCCAACTTGTACCGGCGAATTGTCCAACTTGTAACACTGTGTCCAACTTATATCACTTTACCATAATACTCTGACTAAAATTCGACGCGAATACGAATGATTTTTAAGCTTCCAATTAGGAGTAATTTTTTGCCCATATATGGGCTTATGTATGTTGATTTAATTCTAATTATATTAGCAAGAATAAGTATATTTGAAATAAAAAGAATATTTTTTCAAAAGAACTTAGTAAGTTAGTAACTTAGTAGGTTAGTAACTTGTAAGTTTACTTACGAAAATATTAGTTTAGTTTTAAGTTAGTTTCACGCTGGTTTTTCCGTAGTATAGTTTTCATTTTAGTTCTCACAAAACGAATTTATTATAATATAAATATCTCACATATTCTCCCTTGCCGCTCGATTAACAATAAAGACTATGCCTATGCCCACTCGATATTTCCCAATGGAGTTATTTTGTTTTTAAAAATGGCACAAAATATTGATTATCATCAGGAATGTATTAAACAATTTTTATTTGAATTTTAAATAAAAAAGAGGATTCGTGCATTGCGACAAAGCATTATGGCATTAGCTTTGAATCCTTCGAATAAAAATGGTGATAAATAAAGGTTATTTTTTGTAGAAATAACTTACTAATTACTTACGTAATTTTTAACTTTTCTGCCTGTCTTTTCTGAGACAATAATTTTTGCTTCTTGGGATGCAACGACGAACCCATTGAAATCTCTCCCTTCCGGCTAGTCCTTGGGCTAGAGTTTTTGCCCTCTTGAGCATCTGGGGTTCCTCTTTTGTGCATCAACCATGATAAAATGCAAATTTATCTCTCCATTTGAGCCTCTTTCTCTCAGTATCATCACACAATCGAATCCCATGCAAACATATTTAGTGATGTTGATTGAGTGGTATGCATTCTGCTGTTGGTCCATGAAATAATTCAGATATAGACACCCCCAGGGTTATATTTATTGGGAAAATTGGATGCGGAAAAAATGAGAGGGGAAAGCAGTTTGGAAAAAAAAACTCCACTCAATCTTACGAGGAGCATTTTGAAAATGGGGATTTTTATCTATGACATATTCTCCTGCAGGAAATTCTTCTCTCGCAAATCTCTTCCCGGGTTCTCCCTTTTCCTCTTTGCCACACAAAAATTTTCTGGCTCTGAATGAGAGGAAAAAAAATCCATTCAAAATGATATTTGGATAAATTTCAAAAATATTTATTAAATAATTGCTATTATTTCATTTGCTTTTTGCTCCTGATACGAGCTATGTATAGAGCAGTGTTATTTGCCAAGCAGATTTAATATTTTTGATCCTCTTTGCATGCAATGCTATTTGACAATATTTTTGGTATCCAGAGTAAACAAATTGGGGCTATTTTCATTTGTTCTTTTATTTAATTTATTTTTTTTGTGATTGAATTGTTAAATTCTGTATAATTTATCATTTATTAATTTCAATAATGAATTCGCTGGAATTTAATGGTAAATGATACCACTACTGGTGTTGGTAAGATCACCCGAAGGATCACAGGGAGTGACAATATCAGTTAATTCGCCATGTTGGAACAATCCAAATAATTTTCTTTTAAATATTAAATTTCTTTTAGTGTTTTACTTGATTTTCCAGCAATTATTAAATAGAATTCTACCATAGACTATAAAATTTTCAGTTTTTATTTATTTTTTTGATTAAAACAGATTTTTTAAATAAAACGTACGTTTTTATAGAATAGGTAGCAGCTTTATTCATTCACAAAGGACGTTTCAATGCTGCAAAATTGGCAAACTTCATTCGCTTTTATCGAATTTTTACCTAATAGTGAGAGATATTGTCAACAACAGCAGGAAAATATTTTTGTTTTATGCGAAAAACATTCTCGATAAGGGAGGTTTGGGCAGTTTAATACATATGCATGACTAGAAAAAAATATCTTTTTTTAGAATGATCAAGTTATATCAGAGCTGAAAAATCTATAGATAGGGTGCAGGCATTACTTATGGCCACATTAAGGACATATATCCTTACAGCTGTTGATCTTTTTGACCAATTAAAGCAAAATTTTAAGAGTAATTTCTTTTATGTAGTGGTTTCTTTCGATATATTCAAATAAATTTACTAGGAAAATCCATCAAACCCCGGTAAATATGTGATTTTCCCAAACATGTAAAAATCCATAACTTGTAGCCACTTTTACGAACTTATGGTGTTGCGAGCGCAACATATTTAAATTTAAAACTGTGGAGTGTGTTGCCCTGCTGAGGCGACGAGGGCGCTAGCGACGAGGAGAGGAGGTAGAAAAATCAGTAGCAGCTGATAAGAAAAAGAGCGCCAATCGGCCTCTTTCACCACTGACCGCCGAGGAGGCAACATCAATCACCTCGCCCATCTCCACCAGCCCAATCCCCAGCAGCAACACCATCATCACCACCAAGCATTGAAGCCACCGAAGCCACCGGGAGCCCCCAAGAACACCAAGCCCAGTGCTGAGCTTTCCGGAGTAACCTCTGCCACATCCACCTCTCCCAAATTCCCATCTCAACCTCCGTGGGAGTGTTCTCACCGGAGAACACAGGGGAGTGTGGGACATAGTCCTTGCCCCGAACGTGGGACCTGAAGGAAGGAAGGAACGGAGGGAATAGAAGAGAGGAATAAAAGATTTTTCCCAATAATGGCCACTCGTGGAATGACTTATGGCCACAATTTTAAAAGACATAAAACGATAAAACAAACGTAGTAATAAAATAATTTTAATACAAGAGAAAAAAAAGCATTTTAGGCACTTTCATAGATTTTATTATTTCTTTTTTTTTTACAAGTTTTTCATAGTTTTTCATAGATTTTACATAGATTTTACTCATAATAGTAGCAGACTACCAACGTCGATTCCCCGCACAGTGGCCAGTAATCCAACCTACCTTTCGTAATGAAAAAAAAACCGTTTTTGGCTGCATGAAGAACACACCTCACATTATCCTCCTCTGTCTGATCTCTTTTGGGCACTAACAATATTATGTTACAATTTCAACTCTTACCTTAAATGTTATTAAAAATTTGTCAGAGAACACAGATTCACTGAATCTAATTAACACAACTGACAACTCGCTAAACCAAATATCTGTGAGGGCGCTGCACGTCAAATGCTGTGGCCACAAGTTAATAATCTTATCAAATTCATCATAACTTATGACCTTGTCTTTATTTTACATTTTTTGCTTAAAAAATTATCAAAATCAAGTGGTAAATGAAAATATAGTTACTAAGAAAACAAATTTTGAATAATAGTACTAAATATTTTTAATTGGATATATAAAATTTAGTCATTAAAAATTGTGATATCGTTAGTAAATTTCATAACGATTTGACGTATATTTGATTGTCGGGCGCATCAGTGAAATAATTCCCACAAAATAAATGAAATTCTATCGAAATATAAAAGTACATCAGTTTAAAATTTTCATTTAAAAATAGTACATCAAACATTTCTAATTTTGTGGTTCTTCGAAATTAATTTGTGGGAAAAAATGAAGATATCTGCGAGGTGGCCACAAGTATAGACTATAAGGCCATAAGTAATGCCGTCACTCTAATATTTTTTATGTAAATTATCTAAGATTTTATCTTGGATATCCTTATATCTAAAATGGAGCGAAATGAGATTCAGAACGGAAAATTTTTAGAATTCATTTACTAGGTCATTCTTCTTTGAGTATAGTTATATTTCCTAAAGAAAAATTATGTATATATTTTTTATATAAATTATTTTTTATCCTGTTTATTATTTAAAATTATCCTTTCTAATAAAGAAAAACTATATATATTTATCTTTTCTATATAAACTTTCTGTTTGTTTTATAACTCTGATTTATGTTTAAGAATTCTGGAATAAATTTTATCTAGAAAAAAGTAAACACGGTATAAAACTTAGTTGATTTAGTTCATATTTGGAAAGTCTTTAACAAATATTGAATAATGAGATGTCCCACCCTCCCCTATATTCGATACACATGAAAAATGTATTTCGCTTTTGTTAGCGGAATGCTTTATATTGATGCAAATTTTCTGAACAAAACAATCACTGTTCAGGAAAAGCTTATAGCTTAGTTATATAATCTCTAAAAAAATTTCTAACAAAGAAAATATCATGTTTTGTGTCAAAAAGCAGCATTTGCGGGAAGTTCTACTTTAACACTTTGAAAAATTGCAAAAACTAGTTGTAATGCTTCAGAAATGGCGATATTGATGCATAGGATCGAAAGACCAAAAATAAATTCATGGCGCCGATCTGAAAGCGCTACTGGAGACAGATAATAAGATTAGCTTTCGGGGACAATTAACATCTGTCACTAAGGTTATTTCAAGCGTTTTGCTTAAAAAAATGGAAATATAAAAAAAAACAATAAAAATAATTCATCAGTGCGGTAGTTTGAAAATTCGTCACTTTTGAGCTTAAATATTTACTGCATAGCAAATAGTTGGAGATTTGCAAAAAATATCCTAGATTTTTACAACCTTCTAGTTTGCGATTACGTACAAACATTAGGAAGAAATAAATTTAGGTATCGTCGTTGCGGGTGACTTTGCACTTTTTTTTCTATGTTTTTCAACTTTACCTTTTAAAAGTGGATAGTTAAAGTGAAAGGTGGAGGGTGAATGGGTTAAATTATTTGTATTCAGTTGTTAATGAGGATTTTGTGTCACTAGTATTATTTTATAAAATTTTACTATGTTAAGAAATAGAAAAAGGCTTGCACTGGGGATAAGGTGCAGGGGACTTAGCACTTTTTAATAAATACTAAAAAATCAACAGTTTCTGATAATAAACGACAATGAAGGTCTTCACATCTAAGGGTAAGATGCACGATATCTACAAGATGACATGGTCGTTATCTTGATTTGACGTTTCTGTCCGCCATTTTGAATAACTGTCAAAATTTAAAACTTGTCCTATAAGGCTGAAATTTTAGTATGTTATAGCACATGTAAATACATTTTCAAAATATATTTTTGTTCCGACTTAGGTCGAACAATTACCTAAATACAGAGGCTCAAAGTTTGAAATTTTAAAATATTCAAATTTTGGTGATCTTTATTTTCTAATCCTGAATTTTGAAACCTAAACGTAATGTCTCAGTAACCATTAACCCTCTAACGGTGTTTTCTTTAATATGCGAAAAAAAAAGTTCTAAAACAATGTTTTCTAGGATAATTATGATCCAATAAAGTCGAAAAAAACCATCCATTCTTCATTATCTCTTTTAGTTTAGGCGCTAGGTGAGAAAATATAAAAATTTTTTGAAACTCTTTTTGCTTCTAAAATTCACATTTTTAGTTTTTTCAAATTTTTTAAATAAAATATACAAAGTAGAATGGCATGTCTTTCAGTAAAAAATAAATTTATTTTAGTCAGATAGCTTTAAATCGGTATTTTTCTTGAAATTGGAAATGATTTTTTTTGCACAAATATTTTTTGTTGCTTTTTCTCTGACCTGTCACACAAAACTGGGAATAGCAACAAAACGAAGAATCAAAATAAGTTCAAACTTTCAAGAGATGTTTATAAGACTATTACCGAGGACTCTATAGCACTTTTAAATAAATAAAACCTTTATTGTCGCTGTAAATGTGATTTTTGTGAAGACCGCCTGGAGGCGGTCTTACCCGTTAGAGGGTTAAAAATAGTTGAGGCTTTTATTTTATATATTTATTTACTCTTTCATAATTAAAAAAATTAAGGAAAAGTGCATTAATTAATTTATTTTTTATTTTTTCATCCTTGCAAATACAGTTTTTCAGATTCTCAAATAATATGCTCTTATAAACAAAAACATTACTTTTTTTTGCTTGTTAGATCTCATCGCCTAACGATAGTGCTGTCTTTTCCTCCTGTATTCATGAAAATGTCAAAATTTTGAAATTGGAGCCCCTGTATCTATACAATTGCTTGACCTAGGTCGGACTTTATATCGACTTTCGTTGATCAAAAAGGCTTAAAACTTAGTTTCGGAACTAGTATAAATTTTGTTTTTGTGTTAACCAAATTATATCTCCCTTTTAGTAGATATTGTGAAGAAAAATTGTACCAAACCCAGGCATATTATTTTAAATAAATTTACATGTCAGAGAAAATGTGAAAATTATGCACTATGCGTAAGGAAAAAAAAATTAAAGTATAATTTTCTTTCGTTCTTTTCAGATGCAGGGATGGCCGGATGAGAAAGCTCCTTCTTCGCATCGATCAGGTTAGTGCTTTATTATTCTTAAAAAAATATATATACTTTGAATGCCCCAGTAGTGTTTTAGATGCGGTGGAGATTTACGGTTTTACCCATTATCTTGTTTGTCTTCTCACCTTTTAAAGAAAACTATTGCAAAAAAAAAACTGTTTTAAATTTTGGCAAGTCTTTGGGAACTAATACTATTACTATTCTATGCTGAAATAATATTTTAAAAGTGTTTTATCCCCACCGCGTTACTAATGTTCTGTGCAGAATGGTGCAAGAAGAACGTTCTTTTTGCCAGACTTTCACAACAGAGAATTATCCCAGAATTGAGGGTGGAAAATCTCTATAATGAAGTGAAATTGCAATTGGTAGATAGGGGAGTGTTTTCTCTCAAAGAGCAGTTAAGAAAATTTAGACATGAAGAAGAGTGTGAGATGGAAACTTTTTGGCGCACTTTAATTAATTAAAAAAAAACCCCACCATGAACTTCACGGGAGTGCCAAAAAATCTTAGGTATATTTTAATTTTAATTATAGATATTAAATGTGTCTGGAAGTTTTTTTGTTGTTGTGTTTACCAAACAATTCTTAAGTGATCAAATAAATTGAACAAATCCCTCAGGAGAGCATCCATCTGTGAGGTATATAATTTGATTGAGAGACATGGGTTTTTTTTCTCTCTTATGTCTCTCGAAAGGGATGGATTGAGGTGGAAAATTGTCCAGAATTTTCCTGTCAGTTGGATGATAAAATTTCAAGAGATCATCCATTAGATATCTTACCATAAAATTACCCCAAAAGATACATGTACGATAAAAAAAGTCAATTGAATGTTGAGCTCCATTGCCTTTTGAATTATACCAAATGATTGCACAAGTGAAACAATTCTAGCTGCAGGGGGAGAGTTAGGGTTAAATTATATTTCAGTATTCAAACAATGCATTTTTTAACGTATTACGTGCTGAAAAAAAATCCCCAATACGTGTTACCCGCAGGGGATTCAATCAATCATATTTTTCAACGTAAATTCCATACTGAATGATTTTTAATCAAGCTGGCAAAAATTACTTTCACATGCAGCTCTCTATATAGCACATTTTCACCCAGTGATTTCGACACTCGTGAAAAATTTAATTTGAAAATGCTTTAGAGCTGTGGAGAGAGAGTGAGAGGGCAGATTTGTTAAAGTATTGAATTGATTGGAAAATTTATACACCTGTCCAGGTTAAAAGATAAAATTAATTCGTAATGTTGCAATAAATGCTCCTATGTTGTACTAAAAATGTTTTCGTTTTTGGCATTATAAAATGAGAACCATAAAACATTCAAAATTTTACATTTATTGAAAAACTGTAATGGATTGGGGTGGAAGAGTATGGGGCACGAAAGCCTCAATTTAAAACAAATAGAGTTTGTTTGCCAAAATGCAATAAATTAAAAAAAATGTCAAATTCATTTAAACGTTTTTTTTTTAAATCATTTTAAATCCCATTTAGTTTTTACTTTGTTTCCTTTTAAAAGAAGTTATTATAGATATTTGAAAAATATCGTTTTATGGAAGAAATATTATTAGAAGATTAACATTTTTAGTTGTTGAATTGGGCAACCCTAATTCTAAAAAAAAATGACAATTATAACTGTCAAATACAAGGCCGTAGCGAAGAAAAGGCACGAACGGGCTTTCGCCCTCCTCTACACGATATTCAATAAATAAAAAAAAGAAATATAAAACCTAAAATAGTTCAAGAATATACTGAGCTTTAGCTTTAGGACATTTTCACTCAAGTAAAGCACTTTTCTTATGAGCTTTCGAATTTCGAAAAAGCCCAAAATAATTCAAATTGAGTTAAAAATGATTTAGGGTGGAGTTATCACTTATGGACGTTATACACTTACGGACAGCGTATAAAAATCTTAAGTTCTTATCTAAAACAGATTTCGAAAAATCATAAAATTATTAGTTTATAATGTGATCAACAGTGAGAACTTAAGATTTTTGCAAGCTATCCATAAATGTATAACATCCATAAGTGCAGACTCCACCCTATTGGTAATTTTTTTGAATTGTTTTTCGGAAAGAAAGCTTACAATAATTGTCTTAAAAGAATTTTAAGGAAATTTTTCAGATTTGCAACACCTGCAACAAAAAGTAAAGAAATAAGGATTTTATTAATTTTTCAATAGGTTCTAATAATGATTGTAGTAAAAATTGGATTTATTTTCTGCACGATTTTTCGAGAAAATTCTTGTTCTTTATAACTCCGGCACACCTTTTAGATCAGGAAAATTTCATGAAATCAAAATTCACGTCTCTTTCTTTCTCAAAAGCTTTGCATATGTCCATCTCATTTTTTCGCAAGCCAAATTCGATTGAACTAAATTGAATTTGGAATGATATTTAAAAAAAAGAAGAGGAGTGCGAAAGAATAAGATAGACGTATGCAAAGCGTGTGAGCAAGAAAGGGATTCAAGTTTAGACTTCATGAAATTTTCCTGATCTAAAAGGTATGCCGGAGCTATTATGACTCTGGCACACCTTTTAGATCAGGAAAAGTTCATGAGATCAAAATTCACATCTCTGTCTTTCTCAACCCTATGGCATGTTCATTTCACTCTTTCGCACTCTTCTTATTTTAAACATCAAAGCAAATTAAATTTAGCTCAGTCGAATTTAGAGTGCGAAAGAATGAGATAGATATATGCAAAATGTGTGAGAAAGAAAGGGATGTGAATTTTGATTTCATGAAAGTTTGCTGATCTAAAACGTGCGCCCCCGGAGCTATTACGTTTGAGAAATAATCCTACAAATGTATTTTCTCAAATAGCAGGCGACATTATTTGAAAATTGGCCCCACTCTTACTAAATTCCTATGGGTACGCTCGTGATCAATGAGCCCGATCACAAGTAGATTTTGATTCTCCAATAGTGTCTTGGATGAAAGGTAAATGGAACTCTATTTGCACAAAAAGTCGTTAAAGTTCGAAGAATTCAAATTCAATTTCGAATTTTCATACTAAATTTTCGAACAAGTTGGGGAAAATTTATCAAATATCACACTAAAAAGCTGGCAAAAGAGTTACTCAGTGATTATGGGGTGATTGCATAATGGGACAAGAATTAATCGATGTTGTTCAGTTTTTTTTCCTCACAAAAATGTGAAGACCGTCACATTTTGACACTTGAGCACTTCGAAATTCGAACGGGATGTTACTTCCGCCACCTTGCGAAAGTGTTAAGAAGTAAGAAAGTCTCTTTTTTGGATCTTCAAATAGATTTTCGAATTTTTCAAGATCTACTTCTGTACGGAAAGGTTGGGATCATTTCATAACAGAGGTGTCACCCAGGAATATCTTCCGCTTTAGCCTGTGTCTATTTAGACCCTAACCCTAGAAGGTCTCATACGAATCCTGCCTGGATCGTTCAGTGATCCTTCACCTATTAAGCTCCCCCTCCCCCCGGTAGTGTGAACAAAGTTCCGGGTTTAGAAACCAATAAAGAACTAGATTTTTTCAATGCCAATAACTTTGAGAAAAATTTTAAAAAGATCTTAATTTTTAAGTTTTTTTTTAATCTTCTTGATTGAAATGTGATTGTCACTTTGGGTACAATTTTGGAGTTAATATTAATTTAGATTATTTTTTTAGTAATTTTTTTCAAAGACTATTTTGCATTTTTAAACAAAATATTCTCTTAATATTGCTAGAAAGCTAGTCAAAAGTGGCAACAATTTCGTATAATAAAAATAAAAAAAAAAAACGAATGGGCAGTAATAATTTTATTCTATAATTGGTCAGCAAAATTAAGTTAACAAACAATTTGATATTATTTGTAAAATTGTTCAATTTGGTCAGTTATAAATTTATTCAGCACAAATTGAAATTTGAGCAGTAAAAATTAAAATTTTATCCATGGAAAAAAAATTGATGAGTAAAAAGCTAAATATGGTCAGTAAAAATTTAAAATTTATTATTTATTTATTTTTAAAATAAAAATGAACTGTGAAAAAACTAAAAATTAAGAATGAGCAGTAAAAGTTCTACTTGTTCAGTAAATATATTTATTAGGTCAATGATAAAAAATGGAAATGAGCAGTAGAAAAAAAGAGAGCAGTTATTTTATTAAAAAAAGGTTCAATACAAAAACGAAAAAGAGCAATAAAAGAAATTTAAAACGGTATTGAGTAAGAAATTAAAAATAAGAGGTTAAAATTCAAATCGATCAGTAAAAATATACTGATTGGTTTGATTTAATGTTTATTTTTAATTTTTTACTTCGTTTTTTTATTGTTTATTGGTTAAAATTAGATATTTCATTGCTCGTTTGTACGGTGCCCTATTTTATTTATGTCCAATTTTTGAACACAAAATGCAACAGGAGTAAAGTGAAAAATGTTGAATTTATTAAAACGTTTTTAATACGTTTTTTCCGGAACACTTCTGTGATGTCAACTTAATGGGATGTCAAAATAACTCATTCAGGAGCAGATAATGGACTACGTCCAGTGGGTAAAGGGATGATTAATTTTTTTTTCCGTGGAATCTGTTTTAGATGTCTAGCAGAAATTGACTATCATTGTATTTCCGTCAATCAACATTTACATAATTTTGCTGGGTAAATTGTTTCACAAAACCATGAGAAGATAGTCCAGAAAGGGAGACATCAATCATTTGCAAAATGCACAAAACCGCTAAATTATTCTTGAAATATTGACCATTGATTACCTAGCACTCAACAACCATTAAAAGATCGGAAAGTGCGCTTTGGCATGGAAATAATGCATTTATGGCATTTTCTATCAATTAGATGCCTTAATTAAAATGGATTTTACTTTAGTGGGGGAAGTAGGAAAACTGAAGGAATATCCTCTTTTGCAAGAGAAACATCAATCCAAAAGGAGGAACTCCTTCATCATAATTTATTGAAGCTGTTGCAAGCACAAAAAAAGAAGATTTTTTTTTCATAAGATGCATTTCTTCAAAGGTTATAGCAAAAAAATTCTTTTTCTCGTTTTTCCTCTTTTATCACGAAAATAGTGTTCATTTAGTGAAAAATATTTCTTCTGAAGGTGAAAAAAAATCGAATGGAGTACGAGTAGAAATAAAGTTGCATTGTAGGGCTTAAATAACTTGCATATTTTTTAACGCTCGAACCCAAAGAGAGAGCAGTTGTATAATCTGCTTTTTTTCAAATTGTCTCTGGTATAGAGCGAAAACGGTAAGCGATATCGATTTTCGGTTTTCTGTAACCCCCCCCCCCATAAGTGAACAATATCTCCAGGCGTTTTTTTCCGAAAACGGTTCCTAGATTTCTTTTAACTTTCGAGTATGTTTTGGTGGTAATGAAGGTGAATATTTAGTCCATAGACACATGCCCGAAAAGCATTTCGATATCGAATTTTCGAAGGTCAAAATTAAACCACTTTTGAGGGTCTATTTCTTAAATCAGTAAAGTACACGTAATTAATTTATTTTTTTCGAATATCTTTTATTAGTCCGAAAGCTTGTGACACGGCTAGAGGCCAAACGGTAAGAGATATCGAGTTGCGATCTTCGACGACCCCTTTCCATAAGTCAATATTATCTAGGACGATTTTCTCAATTCCCCTCATTCTCTGCTTTTCTTCTATTTTTTGGGTTTTCGGATTTGACTAAAATGTGTGCGGGTGAACATTTCGGTAAATTATGCCAATAACCTCAAATCATCTGGTTTTTAGCCTATAACTCTGAGGTCGTCTAAAATTATTTTACAGTTAATAAGTTCGATATTCAAGTGACAGCTGTCAAGCATACGAGAATGTCAAAGAATCCTCCTTTCTACATGGGTTCTTATCTGTCATTTTCAATCCCAATCAACCATATATCAAAGAGCTCTCTGTAAGTTCTAAAAATTTGTAAACCAATTCAAAAATCCTTTGTAAATTGGTATGAACCCAAAAACATTACGAAAAAAAAAATTCACTTGTGTTCGAACATACCGCAAAGCTGCTACGCTTTCTCATCCCTTTCTTCAAGAATTTTAATAACGTTTTTCGACAAACAAACTTTAGGAGAAGAAAAAGAAGCTGATAGGGTAGAACTGTACAATTTTATTTGGTGCAGAAAGATGAAGGTGGTTTGCAGAAGAAGATTCTCTGCTCAATGACTCTAAAATGCTGCTTGGTGCCCTGGCAAAAGTTTTGCTATTTACGCTTCGATAAAGATAGGAGGAGTAGTAAGTATTACATCGACAAACAATAATATTATGTTTTGCCATTTTATTTTCCTACTTAACCTGGAAAATTTCTTCGAAAATTGTTTCATAGAGTTTTTATTTCTTATTCAGAGGAAAATTTCATGATGGGAGAAACAAAACAATTTTAATAAATCGTTTAAAGGAACTTTCAGTTTATGGTTGGGAATCGACAGGGAAAGGTGGGGTAATTTAAAAAAATGTTAAACGGATTCGAAACTTTGTATTAACTTTAATGTGCAGCAGGATTTTTAGTAAAGAACATAATTTTAATTAAAAACCGAATGTGTGAAAGTGCCCCACGCTGAAATGAGACACTTTTTAAGAAGGAAGTAATAGACTTCATTAAAAACGTTGTAATTTATACACATTGGAGCGTAAGTTCCAAAAATAAAGAATGTATGAGAAGAAACTAACTAGCTTGTTTTTGCATGATGTTGCCTCTCAGTGGGGCAATTTCACACATCTTATTTTTCATTTGGAATCGTCATTTTTTGAATTGCAAGCAAATAAAATTAATTGTATTATTTTTTATTTACTCTACGTCCGAATGTTACTCATACTCTGAAAAAACTTTTCTTAAGCGGACAAATTTGTTCACTTTTTACTGCTCGAACTCCACGGAGAGAGCAATATATATAATCCCTCGATTTTTTCACCCCTTCAAAATTTCCACCTTCCACCTCTCGGAGACCACTTGTCAACACAAAATCTTCACGTTTCAGACGATTTCTGAGAAATGTCGTCACGCTGTTTGTCCGTCCGTCTGTGTGTCTGTCTATCTGTCCGTCTATCCGTCAGTCCGTCCGACTGTCGCCAGCTCTAGAGACCAAACGGTAAGAGATAGCGACTTGGGACCTTCGGGGGACCCCCCATAAGTCGACCCAAGGATCGTTAACATGCCCCTCATTTTCCCCCACCCCTCCCCTTCCCCTCTAAAACCATGTCTTTTTGATTGCTCAAAAACGCGTCGTGCGATTTTTCATTTTTGGATATGTTTTAGAGATTATCCTTATACGACAATACTATTGAATTATTCCTAATAATGATTTTTCAAGGACAAAGTTTAAAAAGACTCTAGGGAGTCCATTTATCAAGCGAATGGGGTCATGTTTGGGCTCGTTGGAAAGGTCTTGGGATTTCCTTTAAAACTCAACAGGTTTCAATCGGTTCTAAACCAGTAATGAACCGGTCCATAGCCGATAACTAATTTTTGTCCGAAAATCAATTCTATTTATTTTAAAATAATTTTGGAGTATCTTTTGAATGATTTACGTATCGTTTCAAATCGGTTGAGAACTGGTAAATGATAAATGATGCGAAAGTACTTTCGGGGTGTAGCATCTAAGTCACGAGTTCGAGCATTTCGCAAAGTCTGGGACGCTTTGCCACCCCTTTATTAATACTTTTCAAATTTATGAACATAATAAAAGAAGTAGAACAAGCAATATGCTGATGCAATCGACAAAACGAAAGCCCTGTAGACAATTGTGAAAGACATAGATTGTTTTTAATTTTTTTTTGTTTAATTTTAAAATTCTTATTTTTTGTAGTGCTATGTGCATATAGAGCTTTCAAAGTGAAAAGGTTCTGTACAACAAACCCCTTTAACTGTTTAGAGTTCACATGCTTGTTAGTCATTTCAGCATAGTCAACTTTTATTACTTGTTCCTGCCAAGAGTAAATTTTCTAACCACTCTCTCTCTGTCTCTATCTACCTGCCTCTATATAGAAATTTTGGTATATGTATATATAAAATGAAAGATAGAAATATTCAAGACACGATTCTCTGTGGGTTTTTCATCAAAATGTTGTTTGTTGTGTACCAAATATTCTACTCTGCACAAAGTTTCTCGCATTTGCAATTCCTTCTCTGTCATCTTGTGCATTTTGTCTTCAACCAAAATCAAATATTCACCCATTCAATTCAATTTGTGGCTCTCAAAATGACAGCCGCACATCGTATACATTAATGTTAAAGTGCAATTGTAACAACATTTTCCGGGAACAGAAGCTTTTGGGAGCAAAAGGGTTGTTTGAGATTATTCTTGAAAATAAGCAACATTTATTAAAAATGTCGCATTTATTTTTTATAAATACACCGCTGCGCTGTTAATTGATTTATTTGTTTATCTGTCACGCTATACAGAGGCTAAACAATTAGAGATAGCAACCAGCGACCTTCCGGGAACCCCACATAAAACAAATTTCGGATCATTAGCATAAGCTTCATTACTCTGCTCCTCCTCTTCATTGTTAGGAAAAAAAAATAATTTGGACAGAACTTCTAGGTGTTTTAACTTTATATTAAATCTAGAAAAGGTTTTAGTTAAATGCTTGAAGCTTATGCATGATTGGATGACTGTCCTTTTGTTCTTTTCAACGGCTATGGTTGCTCGACGAGATCCAATTGATTCACTGAAAGAATAAAAGGGAACAATGTTCGGAATTCTTTGTCCGTTTTAAGATCCTATTTATTTTTCCTCAATTTCTTGATCCTTTCAGTGACTTAATTCACTAGAAAATAATTATAACGTTGACTTAATAAGTAATTGCTTAGATATCGCGTGAACGTGTTATTCCTTTATCAGAAATCACAAGATCGTGCGATTGTGTTCTCAGTGAAGTCAAAAGAGTGTGCGATTTCTTGCTTAGACACCACAAGATAATGCGATTTCTATCTGAGCAATCGCAAAAGCGTGCCATTTCTCTCCCGGTTATCTCAAGAGCGTTGAATTTCTTTTTGAAATATTGCAAGAGAGTGCGATTATTGTCTCAGAAATCGCCAAAGCGTTACATTCCTGCATAAGGACCCCAAAACTGTGCAATTTCTTTCTCAGAGATCGCAAGAGCATGCGATTTATTTCTCAGAAATCAAAGATCGTGAAATTTCTTCCTAAAAAAAGACGAGAGCGTGCGATTTCTTTCTCAGAGATCGCAAGAGTGTGCAATTTCTCTTCAGAAATTTCAAGAGTGTACGATTACTTTTTCGGAATTCTCAAGAGCGTACGATTTTTTTCTCAGAGATCGCAAGAACGTTCGATTTCTCTCTCAGAGATCGCAGGAGTGTACGATTCTTTTTTCAGAGATCGCAAGAGTGTGCAATTTCATTCTCAGAGATCGTAAGAATGTTCAATTCTTACAGAAGTATCTTAAGAGCGTTCGATTTCTTTCTCTGAGATCGCATGAGTGTGCGATTTCTTTTCAGTAATCACAAGAGCGTGCGATTTCTTTCTCAGAGATCGCAAGAACGTTCGATTTCTCTTTCAGAGATCGCATGAGTGTACGACTCCTTTTTCGGAGATCGCAAGGGTGTGCGATTTCTTTCTCGGAAATCTTAAAATTGTTCGTTTTCTTTTACAGAGACCACAAGAGCGTGCAATTTCTTTCTCACAGATCGAATGTTTTGCAGAAGGATTACAAACAAGAGCGTTCGAATTCGTTCTCGGAAATCTCAAGCACGTTCGATTTCATTCTGAGAGATCGCATGAGTTTGCAATTTCTTTCTCAGAGATCGCAAAAACGTTCAATTTTTTTACAGAGAGATTTCAACAGCATTCGAGTTTTTTTCTCGGAAATTTCAAGAATGTTCTATTTCTTTTCAGAAATCTCAAGAGCGTTTGATTTCTTTCTCAGATATCGCAGGATCATGCGATTTCCTCCTTGGGGATCGCAAGATAGTGCGATTTTTTCTCCGAAATCACTAGAATGTGCGATTTCTCATTCTGATATTGCAAGATCGCGACTTGAGTGTATCACGAGGGTGATACTGAATGACCCCTTAAACATAAAATAGGGGAGACTTTGGCAAAAAGTCACAAATCGAAAAATTCAAAATTCAATATCTTCCAAGGTAAAAAAGATAGCGACTCAATTTTTTTCTATTGATAGCCTCCATAGACATTCTTCAATGTAGTAAGTTTCTTAAAATTCGAACAAGGAATTTAGAAAATAAAAAATATCGAAATTTTTAGCCCTTTTTTTGAAATATTTTCCTTGCAGAAGATAACAATTATTACTACTTATTTTCCAAAATTGATGCACTGGTGAATATTTTCTAAATAATTTGGATTCTTTGAATACGAATCCGCTATCTATTTTAGAATTTCACAAAAGTTCCTTTCTCCAGAAATCCTTTTATTAAAAATGGCCACTTGGGGTAAAAAGTAACAAAAGGTATAGAGCAAAAAGTAACAAAAAGCGAAGCAATTTCTGATGTCTCACGGCAAAAAGAAACGTCATTACCATGTCTCGCCGCTTGTTGTTTGCATTGGTCAAACGATTTGCAGTTTTTTGTGTGTGTGTGTGTTTTTTTTTTAAATGGCTTGAAAATCGCTTTTCTCGTTTTCTCACTTTTCACGCAGAGAAAATGGTGTTTTACAAAGGTATGAATAAATTTTCTATGAAAATATGTCCTCTAGGTATTTTTTTTTAAATTTACGGAAGCCTGTAATGAAGCTGATCAAAATATGATAATACCCCATGTCTGTTACAATTTGCCCCAGCATTTTTGAGAATGGTCACAAAATTACCTTTTAGAAATCGGCTCGATAAACGTATTTCCTTACAAAATAGAGGAATATTACTTTCACAAAGTTGTAGAGCGGTAAATTTTCTATAAAACTGCGCTAATTAGAAAATTTTGAAGCGCTCGAGCAGCTTGTAAAAAAAATAAAATATCCGTTTTGTGAGTTTTTGCCCCAGTCTCCCCTAGAGAGCACTGCCAAAGAATCCCACCTAAATTAATGCAAAGCTTATTGCTAATTTAGAACAGTACAGTCAAAAGTTCGAGCATTTCAAAAAGTTAAGGTGGTTTTCCAAATAAAAAGCCATACTATAAAAGCAATAGATGATAAAAAGTACCTGCAACTTCAAGTTAATTTCAATTTGCTTAAATGATAAATTGTGTGTGTGTGTGTGTGTTTTGCAATAATTAATTCAATTGGTTTTATTTAATATACATTTCATGTTACAACAATTATGTCTGCATCATTTAATTTAAATTCGTTTTTTTTTTTTGTTTTTTTTTTTTTTTTTTTTTTTTTTTTGAAAATTATGCTTTAAAAAAAATCATATGAAATAGCTGTCAATTAATCCCTTTTTTCATGCATTTCCAATGGTTTTGATATCATTTATAGTGATGTGTTCCAATTTCATGAATTTTATTTTACTCGCTATCACATTGAGTGAAAAATCATTGAATGAGTTTGGGGGGTGGGGAGGTGGGGGTGGTGAGAGAAGGCATGAAAAATCGACAAATAAGAGGAGGACATTGGATGCAATAAATTGCTTATGAATAATTTTCCACCCCTTTGGCAACGTCAGTGCTTCATTATTGATCATCTTCACATCGTTCTTTTTGGGGAAAAAAAGTTGTGAGTGGGACGAGAGAGAGAGAGAGTTCTTTGAGAGTTTATTGCAAAAGTTCTTAAATTGGGAAATACAGGAGGGAGATAGAGTAAAGTTTATCCAATAAAGCGATTTGATGAATTTTGGGGTCAAATTCAAAAGGATTTTCTCCATCCTCGGGTTTTATTATGGTTTGCGCGGACTATATATATATATATATTGAAGAAATGGTGGTGAAATTTAATAAAATTTATTAGATATACTGTCATGTTGTCTAATTTTTATCTCAAGAATTCCAATAAATAAACTGATGGTAAAATATTTGAGAATGTGATATAATAAATTTTTATTTTGGCTCAATATGGCTCTTGGCAACGAAATATTTCAACAGAATGATTTAGTGAGGCAATTAAAATTAAATTTTTTCTTGTCCCAACAATAGACAGAATATTTTCTTAAGTTGATTTTCCAAAAGAATTCAATTTAATAAGGATATGATGCAACAATAATCGAAGTTGTTTTTTTTTGTTTAAAGAATCTCAATGTGGGGAAAAAGTTTGAAAATTTCACATTCTTCAATACATATTTTATGTGTGTTATAGTATCATTGAACTTTTCTTCCAAAACCACAATTTTTTTTTGGCATTTATCCGCACTCTTGGCATGTCTCTCTGCATTTAACACCAACGTACCGCATATGGAAAATTCACAATGATTGATTGACATTTAACACTAAAGGAGGAGAAAAAAAAGAGGGAAAAATGCCCCATTCTCAGAAATTTAAGGGGATGATGGAAAGAAATTGGCTGTATTATTGCCATCATAAATATGTATGAGAGAAAATTGAAAATAATATTTTATTTGGATTTTTCACATTGGGAAAAAGCTCATTTCTTAAAAAAAGAAGACGAAGGGGTTAATCCAATGTTGCAAATGTTGAAACGGCTTTTGGCTTTGATGGGGGAGAAAAATGTATGGAGGTGAACATATTGAAACGGACAGTATGCACACAGATTCACTTCCAGGAAATGATTGATATATTGATTAACATTCTCCATAATGCAATTTTGCCTTTGACTTGCTTTCACTTAGTATTAATCGATTAATGTGGTTTCCTTTGAATTCTCCCATATATGATTATTTAGGGCTGGAAAGAGGGTGGTGGGAGTTTTCCGCAGAATTTCCCGCTTGGTATGGTATAGTGATTTGTGAAACAATTGCACTTTTTCTCTGAGGTACTTCTGCAGAACTCAATCGCCATTCTGATTAAATCTCATTTGGACTTTAATACCTCTATTTTGATAGGTTAGTTTGGTTAATTTTTGTCTGGTACAGTAAATGTACAATGGAGGAAAATGGAAAGCTGTTTTTCCATGAATTATTTGGTCAGTACTCTCAGTAGAGCGATGGTAAAGCGATTTACTTTACATAATGCTCGAATTCATGATTGTGAACCATCCGATTTTTTGGATCTACAGTCGTATTCCGATTGATACATTAAATACTTTTTAAGTACTTTATAAGTTCTTAAGACTAAGTACTGAATTAAGGACTTTCAATAAAGCACTTTTTAAGTAGTTACCCTTATGCTCCATAAAACATACTTTTTTTTAAATTTCTCAAAGAAAAACTAAAAGCAAACACTTTTGCCAAATTGGTAAGATTAACACATTGCTACCAGCTCCGTTAGGTTGTCCGAGTACGCCCTTAACTTGCTTCATACCTGAATCAGATGACTATGTCACATATAAGATTAATACTTTCTGAACTGCGAGAATGCTAACAAAGGATAGCAAGTGTTTTATCTTGCCTCTCGCGTTTTCCTCAAAAACTGACCGAATCAGAGTTGGCACGCATGGAAAATTGCTCGAATTGCCTGTAATACGATTCAGAAAGCAATTAATACGAACAGTAATATCTTACTCATCGCATTACTCCACTAGAGTGTACTCTTTCTAACACACGTGATATTCCATTTGAAATTTTGCATACTATATACCTCTCTCTCCGGCTTTTCTTAATATTAATATTAATCTTATATGTAACACCACGGAGAAACTATACGAGAATTGCTGACTCAGGGCCGAATAAGTTACGACAATTGCTGACACAAGCGACAACATTTTGCCTTGGCTTTAAATAATTTCATTCACTGGTTTTTATTTTATGTTTCCCGATTACAATATTCGAACCTAAGTATGAATAATTCAAAAAAAAAATTTCCAAAACAGCGTAGGAGTATTACAATTTAATTTTAAGCAAAAGTCGTGTACAGTAACTGGTTCAAATTTAAGAATGATTTTATAGAAAACCAAGACGATATTCTAACCACAAGGTTCCAAACCAGACACCTTAAAAATAAGTAACAAAAAAATCAATTTGTTTAAAAAATACTACATTTCATATTTATTGGCACTTGCATGCAACTATGTCGAAATTTGGTAACGTTATACAGGCTTCCATTTTGAATAACCCCCTTTTTTGTTTTCTCAATAGCTCCGCCCCTATGGCATCGAGCGGGCTCAAATTTTAGTATGTTATAGCTGGGCCTTAGAGCTTTCCATCGATACCAAACTTAAGGTCCCCCGACCCACCTGACCCGAGCTATAAGGGTTCAAAAAAAAATTCTTAAAATGGCCATAACTCCAGTTCTAATTGTCAGAATTTAAAAGGTGAGGGCTTTTTGGAAAGCTCTCGTGAAATGCCACTTCCCCTTCTAACATCGCAAGTTCATAAAACCACCGCTAGGGGCGCTATTATTAAAAAGAAAATTTTTAAATCTTATAAGTTAAATAACTCAAAAATTCCATTGTGCATCGGGCTGAAATTTTAGTATGTTGTAGCCGTTGATTATACCTATCAAACAAAAAAAAATCTTAAGTCGATCTAAAACCCCTGACCCGAGCTATAAGGGGTCAAAGTTCGAACATTGACCGGCCTCTATCTCCGGTTCTAACTAACATAGCGACCTAAATTTTACCTTTTTGGTTTCGTCTCAATGAGCACTTTCAGATGAAAGTTCAAAAAGTCACCACAGGTGGCGCTGTGATAGCGTCAAAATTCATCGAAATTCAAAGTCACTTTTCTCAAAAACGGCATTGTGCAAGTTAATGAAATTTTAGTATGTTGTAGTCCAGTCTAGGACGTTTCCAAAATGGTGCGTATGTGCGCTGTGGTTTCAATAGAACCGGAGATATGAGGGGTCAAAGTTCACGAAATTCAAAAAATCAGATCTCCGGTTCTATGTGACCGATTTTAATGAATGAGGGCTTAAACGAAAGATCTCACCAAATGCTACAACTTTCTAAAATATTTGAACTTCATGGGACCAACACCAGGGGCGCCACAGTCGAAAAACCAATTTCAATATCACATAACCTCAATTATCTCGACTGTCACTGAACCGATTTTGATGATTACTTCAACATAATTGTAGAGCACATTTGTCTCTACATTTCGTCCATACATCATTTTCCACTCAGACTACGCTATCACTCCGATTTTGCTGTTTAAGTGTGAAAAAATTGATTTTTCCAATAATAACGCTTTGAAATCACTCAGATGCCAATTTGACTGCCTCTACTCCACCAAGACACTTAAAATAGGGGTTTAAATGGAAAGTCCCGCAAAATACAACAATTCTTTGATATAGTTGAAGTTCAACAAATGACTACTTGGGGCACTCTGGATGAAAAAACGAGTTAAGAAACAAAAAACCTTGCTTATCTTGGCTTCTGAGTAATTGATGAGTTCAAGTTCTACGGCAAAATTATAGAGAACATTCTGGTCTACATTTCACCCATATAACACTTTTCTGTCAGTTCATCCAAATCCTTGATATTTTGGTTTAAATACAAAATTTGTATAATTTCACAAATTTGATTCAAGATAACTGAATGGCGTCTCCCAACTTCAGCTCCAAATCGAATTTGCATGCACTCCGAGTTAGCTCACGTTAAGAATCTCACCTACATAAGCCGGTTAGGATTATCTGTCCCTTTTAAAAACTATTGGAAATGCCCAGTTTTAAAATACATTGCGTAGTCACATTTATTCAGGAACATAGGAAAAATTTAGTCCTTATGAAGCTTGGAATCATACGAAGCATGGGCACTTTCCGTAACAAGGGGTTAACTCACTTGATTTCTGTCCTTGTTTTATAAAAAAAGAGAAAAAAATATTTTTTGAACCCATTTTTGAACCCCCTTAAATATTTATAACAAAGCAATTTACTGCCTAAATTACTTAAAAATGTACAAGGTTCTCTTTCCAAGTACGCATAAAAATCTCAAAATCGAGAAAAGAGTGCCATTGTAAATTCGAATGAAGAGGTTAGGACGAGTGATATCCTATTCCCAAGGCTTACTAAAGTAGAGCCAATAAAAATTCCTGAATTCACCCAGGATTATATTGGATCCGGGCGAGTACTCTACTGCTCCTAATGAAGATACCCGCTGTGGTTGACTTAAAAATGGTTTTTTTCTCGTATTTTTAAACGTCATTGGACCTTAGCGTGATTAGATTTACAAACCCAAAGGTAACACAATTTAAAGGTGTCTCATTTCCCCCTAAACATAACCTCCTAACCAATTGCTATGTGCACTTCTGGATGTAGGCTGAAATTTCACTTTCTTTGAATCAGAACTACTAAGGATAATCAAAAATAGCATTATAGGGGAAAGTATGTTACCTTCGGACGACTCAAGCTTTGGACAACTCAATGTTTTCCTATGTTCTTAATGCATTTGACCCTTGTGGCTCTATTTAGGAAATCTTAATCATTGAACTGAATATTAAAAATATTATATTATAATGGGGCAAATTCCTTAAAAGCATATTGGAAAAAAATGAGTTGTTCGAAGCTTGATTCGTCCGAATATATCACGCCTTCCCCTATTCAAGATAATATCTTTAGCAATCGATAAAATTATCTAGAAAACGTATAACTCTCTGCTCTGAGCTTGGCTCTGAGCTTAAATAGAATAATATAAATATTTTATCATTATCCATTGATTCATAAATTCGAATTATTTTATAATTTGAATCACAATTGATTGACGTTTTATTATGCAGTGTCTGTTTTCTTTAAATTTAAAATAGATAAATAAAATTTAGTGCTATATAATATTTATAAAAAAAGAAAATTGAAAAATTGCCATTATTTTTTCCTAGAAAGCTTTATAAGGCATTTGAGAGAAAATTGAGAGAGAGAGCTTGCATATAGAAAATTTATTTATTCAAAATTGTTTTACTTATTGCATTTTCGTTGACAGTGGGTTAACAAAAGCTCCACATTAAAGCTCAAAGCTTTGTGTGTATAGTGCAATAGGTATTTCATCTTCAATTCCTCTCCTGTATAATGCTTTAAATATATCCAGAATGTTGCAAGTACAAAAGAAAATAGCCTAAAGCACACTTTATACACTTAAATGTGATTTCACTTTCATCGTCGTTTGTGAAAATTCGTTATTGCTTAAGTTATATTAAACACTGGAATTCTCTATAAATTAATTTCTGGGGTTTATCAATCTAATGGTGAATTTAATATTTTCTCACTCATATTAAACTATCCCATTGTGAATAGATTAAAAAAAAAACATTTTGGTTGTGTGCAGAAAAGAGTTTTCCTACGTACCGTCGACAATATTGAGATTTTACGTGGTCTTTAATAAACTCATAAAATGATTAATTAATCACAGAAAAGTCAGGGAATATTGTTGAGGGTAAAAGAGAGCCCCTTTTGTTGTATTTATGCAATTAAATGTATAAACTTTGCTATGGTCAATTTATTATGAAGTCATAAAGCTTAGTAATATATAGTTAGGCGGGATTATAGACTATATAGTACAAACCAACTTGTGAGGTCATAATCTAATTACATAATCCATATTATACCTCGTGGTGAGAGGATGAAAATTATAAGGTCATCATTCACCTTCCAACTGTGTATTATTTGGCACTGAGATTTCCTTTCGAATGTTGATTAGAGAAAGACGAATAAACAACTGGCACTTTTCTTGGGCGCTAATGAAGGTTTTCTTCTTTTTTTTTGTTCTTCTCCCTGCCAAAAAGGGTGCGGGAAAATAATACACCATTTGCTCCACGCAGAAGGGTCCGAAAATGGTGCAATTGTACAATATATTTGTCTTGGGAGCAATGTGTTTCCTGAGATTGGGTGATTAAAGATGGGACGAATGATTTCCTCATGGTGAATCTAATTATTTTACGGTTGAAGAACATTAAATTCTAATTTAGCAATTAAGACAAATGACTTTGGCACTCTTCTTATTTCGCCACAAAAGAAGGAAATTGCTTATATATATTCAAAATGGCAAAGTGGAAAAGCATTCAAAAGTGCTTTTCATGAGCGCAATCATTTGGTGAAATATTCAATTTGCTTCCGCACAATAAAATGCAACCCATATAGCACCTATAGGGGTAAGTGGGACTGTCTAAGACGCTGCGATATTCTTTTAAATTTTAAGAGATATCAGTTTCAAAATAGTAAATTGATTTTATTCACCAGCAGTGCTTATAAGAAGCAGCATAAGACGTTGTTGTTTTTATCAGCCACCGCCGCTTAGCATAGGGGAAAGCGCGCTACCTTCGGACGACTCAATTTTTTCTATGTTCTTAATTTGACCCATATGGCTCAATAACTCTTTTCTGTAAATTTGAGGTATTGGACTAGCTATTAAAATTTAATATTAGAATGGGTCAAATTCATTAAAAACATATTGAAAAATGAGTTTGTTAGAAACTTGAGCCGTCCGAATGCAGCGCACTTTCCCCTTTAGGGGGAAGTGGGGCACCTTTGAAATTGAGATTTTTCACCTATATTTAAGTGGAACTGACCCATATTATAACGTAATTTGGCTTCTCAATCTGTTTGTGCTGTTAAATTATATCACAATAAGGCTCAATATCAATTAAAAATAGGTTAAAAATCCAAATTTCATAGGTGTCCCACTATCAAAGGTGCCCCTCTTCCCCCTATAGTGTGTTCAAATTAATTAGATATTATGGAATTTTATTATACAAATTAAATTATAACACTGCGAATTATTATTTAAACAGATTATTTCAATAGTTGCGAAGAATTTTCTCTGTAAAAATAGGCCACGCCCCCTAAAAATTTGATCTGACTTTTAATAATCAATGTGCGTGGTATCATAGCATTTATTATTCGTCTTGATTTAGGCTCTGCTATTGCTGTTCCCTATAGCAATACAGGCGCTTTCCTATACAATAAACAATTTTTGACGAAAATTGCTTCCAATGTGTGTAGAAGCCTTTTTGGCCATTGTCGTCTTAGCATTGTTGAGCGATCTCCAAACCGAATTGAGGTTGTTCTTCTCAGATTGTATAAGCCATTGCAATAATAACACACAGACTTTTGCAAACAAATTAAATACTGGTTAAAAAACTTGGGACATGCCCACTGAATCAAATGAAGACGAAAGTCAGTCTGTGACAGTTGTTTAATATGAAGAATAAAAAAAAAACATTTTTTTTTTAAATAAATCTCAAAATCCTTATTTGATAAACTAAATTATCAATTTTTTTTCTGACATCACCATTAAAATATTAAACAAATTTAGAGTCACTTAACAAAATGCTTGACACATTATATTTTGCAAAATATTAACCTTAATCATCAAGACTTGTAGCGGGAGTGGCCTATTTTTTAACACTAAACCTACCAAGACTCGGTCAAATTGACGGGTTTAAAATTAACATATATTTAAACGGTACAATTTTACTATCAAACTTTATGAATTTATTAAAATATGTATGTAATATATTTTTCGTTGTTTAAATTTTAATTTTTTTGCTCCTTTCCAAGGCAAATTTGTTGAGTATCCAACCCTATCGCGGTTTGTCATTTGATCGAAAAACGACTAAAAACGGTCGGTTTAGAGTTAATGGGATATAACTTATTGAAATTTTTCGTTTTTTTTTTTGGGGAATTGCCTAAGATTTAATAATGTGGAATAGGATAGAATAGAAAAGTAGGGGTACCGATGTATTGAGCTGTGGGGATACATTGATAAACGTTTTTCATTCATTTTCAACCGCTTATCCCTATTGGGGTCGCGGGCCCATGACATCCAATCTAGCAGCCCACGCCTGTCGGTCCTCCGCCACTTCAGGAAGATGTTCGGGTTCGATCCCGAGGCGTTCCAAGGCTAGATTCTGAATTTGATTCAGCCACCTTGTCCTAGGTCTGCCTCGAGGCCGAGGTCTCCTCACAATGGCTTGCATAGCTTACATTGATAAACGTTTTTTCGCATATTTCTAAAGGAAACTAAGTCATGTAATTTTGGTTAGGTAGGGTGAAGTAAGTACTTTTTAAAGCCGTTTCTTCCTAATAATACTCTGAAAGAAATAATTTGCAAAAGGGTGTAAAAGGGTGCAAAAATCGATTAATTTTGGAGATGAATTTCGAATTAAACGAAAAATTTGCAATTGGGTGCAAAAATTTGCAATTTGGCAAATATTTGCCAATTATTGCCTCCCATTGCAAATTTTTGCAAATTTTTACCTCCGAATGAGCACTATAGTAGCGCCATCTGTGGTGAAACACCATAAATATGATTTGGAATTCTTGTCTGCCGCATTAACACAAAATCGACGTACACATACTCTCAATGAAAATGTTAATTGCACTTTTCAATTTTTACTCCACTACTACCGTAGACACTTTTTTTCAAAAACTTTTCACTTTATCTATTATTTACCTAATTTCTTAGCAAATTTTGCCCATTTTTCTGCATTTAAACACTGACATTTGCAAGAATTTTTGTCGTCGGACTATTACTGAATGAACCATCCAACATGTCAAAAATTTTTGCATTGGGATGCAACCTCGCGAACAAATCTTTCAAAAATCTCACTATTTAGGTCTTTTCGTCAGAAAATATTTGTCACAAAACACTCCAAAGACCTGAGCAAACTTCTGAACCACAAAATTTCTTTTTCCCAAAAAAATGTTTGTCAATTTTCCTACAAAACACTGCTCAATTTTCACCTTATTTCTGTCGGCACCGTGTTTTTGTGAATCGTAACACAATTCTCTACCGTAGGAGCTTTTCTTCCCATTTTCCACTATTATAGTTATTGAGAAAACACGCGAAAACTATCACCACTTTGCGAATTAACTGCACTGTGAATTAATATTTTGTCTGCCATTTGACAATTCTGAGCGACACTGGAACTGGAAGCCATTGGGAATTGCTTATTTTGTCGCGTGCAAAATGGCAAACTTTTGCATCCTTTTGCATCTTTTTGCAAAACAAAGTTGATTGAATTCGAATTGACCAAAAAATCGATTGAAATTAATCGATTTTTGCAAAAAAGTCGATTGGAGCCAGGGTTACTACCCTTTTTGGTTAATTACATGGAGTGGGTGTTCTCCTTTTGCATCCTTTTGCAAATTATTTTTTTCAGAGTACAAGAGAATTCCCAATTTTTTTTGGATATTTTAGTGAAAAATTCATTTTATGCAACTATGCATGTTTCAGTACTTTTGGCCACTTTGTAAGCATTTTTGGCCATTGTGTGTAAGCACTTTTGGCCACTTGTTTCCAATAGAATTTTAATAAAATAACAGAAGAAATAGCTTTCGAAAACTTTCACAAATACACAACGCAAGTCCTATTCTTATTTAACACCAATTCTATGTGATTATTAGAGTATTTGAACGACTTTTTGCACATTTTCTATTTGATGTAAAAATCAGTCGAAAGTCACGATTGGTTTTACTGAAATCCGCGAGGTGCGCCACGTGTAAAATGTATGGAAAAATGAATGGCCAAAAGTACTTACACAGCCGAAAAAGTAAGCTCTTTTAGCCACATCCAATTTTCATTTAATTTGTTAGCAAATCTTATTAAGGATGATATCACAATAAAATTTAGTTAATTAAGAAATTGACTTTCATTGAATAACATCAAATATTTTCATCAATAATATGAAATAATGCAAAACATCTCTTAACATTAACAAGTTTCTTAAGAATTCCAAGTTTTTTTTAGTGATTGTTTACCTTGTCGAGAATTTCTTTCAATATAACTTAGAATTAATCAAGTAGATACAAAATCAAACATGGTTTTCTGATTCGTTAGATTAGAGGTCACGAAATAAGACCGATTTTCCTGTTCTAAATAAACTCATAATTGCCTTACAATGTGATTTTACTTTAGGTGGCCAAAAGTGCTTGCATGGCCAAAAAGGCTGACTCTACCCTAAAACAGGTAAAACAATTGTGAAAATAAATTAAATTATGGCAAGACCCAGTTTTTTTCTTAGAAATATGCGAAAATATCTTTGATCAATGTAGCCCCATAGTTCAAAGTAGCCCCGTTTCTCCCTATATATGTGTCCAGAGTGAATTCTAGATTTACCCAATTGAACTATAGCTAATTATTGTTTTTTTTTTAAAGAATCTTATTATATATCTTGCACAATAAATTGTAGAATTTTGTCGCGTGAAATATTTTAAACTAGAAATTTTAATGATTTTTTTCATAATTTATAACGAGAAATTTGCTTCAAATGACCAATCTGCTGTTTTTGTAAATAAAAACAATGCTAAGAATTCTGCCCCATTGAATATAAAGTGGTATTATGAACTAGCCGGAACTGCCTCGTTTGCTTCTACCAAATTTCACTTTAGGCTACGTGTATCAGATGTTTTTGGTGAAGAAATAATTTAACTTTTTCCCCTGGAGCACATATGAGGCTAAAATTGTGTGTCGAGAAAAGGAGCTTTTCTGAAAAATTCCTTTTGATTTTATTTTTCTTCTTGTGCTTATTGCATCTCAAGGAACTATACCGGAATAACTTATAAAAAAGTCTAAGTTGCAACTTTTCTCAAATAATGTGAGTAATTTTGCAAATATAAACTTTTCAATTTTATTCCCTCGTTCATTCAATCATAACTTACACATTGTTATGCTTAGCTTAAGGAGAAAGACTGCCGCCGTGTAGAGGAGAATTTTTGCACATACAAGAGAAAAATATACTCAACATTTTCCTATAAATGTTGCAAGATGCTTTGGGGTAAGAGGGTACACTACACAAAATACAATGTAAGCTTTCGTCTTATTTTAAGCTGCACCCTCAGCCCCAAGTTCTTTCCTAACGTACCCCAAGTAGCAAATGGTGAAAGTGGATGAGGGAGAAATGCAACAAAAGTCCATAAATTTTACCACACTCCTGAGAAGATGGTGGTTTTGCATTTGGAACAAAATTTCTCTGTATATGTTTACCTCAAAGATTCTGTGACTTTTCCATAACAATACCAAGTTTTCACCTCAAATTTCCCTCTTCAGATGATATTGGAAAAGCTCCAAAAGTGTCCAATGGAACATTTCGTGCAACGTCACAATAACTGTAGGAAAAGTCACATGTGTGTAATTCTAAACTTATCGATACATCAAGAAAATTCTGTCGAGGACTTTTAAGAGCATCACCATAACGCAAAACTTTCGTCCACAAAACTTACAAGATGATTCCCCAAACATATACAAACAATTATGATGCTTGAGGGTATGAAAGCTCAAAAGTTTATTTTGAATACACATCACAATATCACTCACCAAAAATCTTTCCAACTGAAATGCAATCTATTATTCATTTTACATTGTAGAAATAAAATAGTTTATAAATGTGAAGAGTTTTGATAAGTTTTTCCTAGTTTGAATAAGATGAATGGAACATTTCGGGAAATATTGGTGGAATTTTTTTTAAATTTTTCAAATAAAACCCGAATTGATACTTTACAGTTACGGTTTCTAATATAAGAATATTTATCTCTTAAATATTTTATTATTCCGCAAGACGATGAAAAGCAATAAGGGTGAACTGGGCAGAAATTTAAGGTAATTGAAATTTTTGGATTGATAAATATTGCAGTGAATGATGGATCCCAAGTAACGAAAACTACTCTGAAATTTTTTTTGTCAAATTAACAAGTAAAGTTTGTCAAAAGGATGTTCTTACAGGCAGAATTTAGAAGAATTTTGTCAAATTGGTAATTAACATCCTTTTGACAAAATTTTAACAACGTAGATTTGTCCGCTTAAGAAAACTCTTATTTTTTTTAGAGTACTTATCATGACGTAAATTTTTAGTAAGTCTGACGTATTAAATTAATCGTATCTGAGACCTTTGAAAGTCATATGACTGAAAGTTAGGAATTTCAAAGAACTAATACAACGTTTGATTTCCTAACCTCTTCGGTCACAACAGATTTAAGCAGAATTTTGGTAATTTTGACTATGCTTTACTTGGGATGTGAATTTTCTTAAGGGGTTACTTATTTATTTATTTATTTATTTATTTATTTATTTATTTATTTATTTATTTATTGTGCTTACACTCGAGTCCTTTTCAAGTAATTATATGCTTTGAGTTTATGCGGACTTGGGCCACGAAGATTAAATAATTGCATTGTTTTTTTTTAAAATATTTTTTAAGATAATAAAAAAGTTTATTTAATTAAAACTCTTTTAGAACACATGTACAACATTTATAAACTATGATTTCTCATTTTTTTTTAATTTTAAAATTCAACCATTGCATTGACGCATGACTTTCGGGTTTGGAGACCTTTTTTGAAAAAAAAAAATAGTTTGCAATAGTCACGATTACTCAGAAAAGATGCATCGAATGTAAAAAAAACATAAATCTCTTGGTAGTAGATGAAAATTTAGCTCGTATTCGAACGAACGATTTTTATTATTTGTATTCTTACTATTACAAATTATTTTACAAGACGAAATGTTATAAAATTTATATAAAATTTTCACATGAAAAAAAGATTTTTCTTTGTCCAAGTACGAGTCCAACTCATTTTCTAATAGGAAATATTTTGTTTTTAGATTTCTGATGAACCTACTTCGAAGAGTCGTGACGTGATTACCGTATAGTAACTTTCCTTTAAAAAAAAAGAACTCCGAAGATCAACTCCAAACGGCGAAATTTCGAAAATGATTTTAAGAAACCCCCAGAAAATACAGCTTAAATATTGTAGTTTTGTATCCTTAAGAGTTTCAATTAATTTTTTTATTTCGTTTAAAAAAAAAAAACACATACTGGCATTGTAAGATCTCATGTAATGCCCTATTGTCACACTTTTTGTACCATTAGGAATAATAAATTTGTACCCATATCAGTTTGTAGGAAAAAGTTAGATTAATGAAAAAAACATTACATTACTTGCACTTTATTATATACATTAGGGTAAGGGCTCATTATTTTGGACAGGATGCTCATAAGCATCAATGTTCCAAGTTTGAAGTGCGATATATTCAATACTAATTGAATTTTTTTTGTTTCTCTCTTTTCAGAAGGGTTGTTTAGAAACTTGGCAAGGGTTTATTGTCTTTGTTTTTATTAAAATTAGTCTTAATACGTTTAAAAATGAATTGATATGTAGAGGTGAATTTGACTCGAATTTTGGACACCTTGGCTATAAATTTGGACACCTTGGCAGTATATCTGGATAGCTAATCTGCCTCAATAGGATGCCCATTGTTCTTCATTTCAAGAACAAATCTTACCAAGTCCTCTTCCTGTTTATGCATTCTTAGAATGTCACAAAAAGCTCGGAAACCTTCAATATCATTCATTAGAAAGAGTTTACTTCTGTAATCCAAATACTCGCGGATTTGTGCATTCCCTGGCCTTTCCGGGGAGCCTTAAAAAGCTTTTCTCACAACATCTCGTTCGTAGAGAAGGTGCTCTTTTGTTTCTCCAAGCATTTATACTATCTCATCAGAAATGCTAAAACTTCACGAAATTTCGAGAGAAAAACACCTGTCCAAAATAAGGACTATCACGTCACTGGTGAACCTCGTAGAAAATTTCCCATTTTTCACACGAAAAATCTAATTAAACACGAAGTTCTGTCATATTTCTCGTAAGCAATTGCTCACACTGAATTTTCAACAAAGCAATTTTAACTCAAATCATATTCAAAATTTAACGTATTTAGTGTTAAAATCTTCCAAAAAGAACAAATATTAAGATAGAATTCATTATTCATCAAATATTGAAATAAAAATCCATAATTTTAATCAATTTATTTTTTAGTGTCCAATTTTATCCTCAGAATGTCTAAATTTAGAAACAGTCCAAAATTATGAGCTCTTGCCCTAAGTAGGTTTCAATATTTTGACATAACTTATAATAAGTGTTCTCTGCCGCAGAGGTCCTATCTTCGATCTTAAATGTTTTTAAAAATTTTCTCCTTTTAATATATTCGGCTCCATAAGATGTCTGCCATTGGTTTCCGAGAAAGGGTTAAATAAGCGTCAACCTTAAATATCCATTTCTGGTCTGCGCTGTTCTTTATCGTAACATCAATACGATAGTCACCATTTGGTAATGCAGGAGGAAATTTTGAAAAATCAAGGTTGTAATCCTTCACATAATATTGATGTCCCTGATTTAAGAATTACATTATTAGTTATTTTGTTAGGTGAATTTTTAATTGACATGCAACTTATTTAAATATTGGATATTTTTAAGTCCAGAGTCTAATACTATTTTCCTTAATCCTTTAAGTTGTTTCCATAATTAACACAAGTTAACTTAATTAACTAATTTAATTAAACAAAGTCTAATCGTATTTGAAAATGTTAATAATTTTTATTTTTTTTAATTTTTTTCTACTCGTATTTTATTTAAAAGAATTTATTTTAAGACTTTGGACTCAATATTTTTTACGATAACCTTTCGCATTGGACATCCTTCATCAGCATAGTTGGTAGAATCCTGCAAAGTTCCCCAAATCAAATTCAACACCGGTGCGGAATCTACTTTCTTGGCCATGCCACAAAAATCTTCAGTTACGTCAATTAAAAATGGTCTGTAGACCGTATATCGATACAATACGATAATTCTTATCATGGGGTTCACAACATCGTAATTAGAAACAATATTTAATTGTGCGAAAGTGGTTGTTCGATTTATTAAATTAACCGAACAGGAAATATTGACGTAGTTCTCAATTAGTTCATAACACTGAATTCTTTTAACCACTGCATCGTACATCAACTAAAATATAAAAGAATTTTTTCACTTGGAAAATTGCAAAATGAATTTTAACAAATTTCATATACTAACATCAGTTGTTATTGCTGTGATGTGTAACACAAAAATTGATAAAACTGCTTTAGCTTTCGAGTTCATTTTGAAAATGAAGCTCTGGCTGTTGTGGTGGTTTTCTAAGTTCTGAAAACTGCTGATATATATTTTATGACTCATAATACCGTAATTGAGCATTAAAATGTGTTATTATTATAATTTTTTCTCCTTGTACACTAGTAATATCATCGTGGAATTTTGTCGTAATGATATGTCTTTGAAAATAAAATTTTTCATTGCTGAATACTTTCCATTTATTAAGTATAAAAATATCATATCATCGTTCATTAATCTCATCAGTTTTTCTCAATATTTATATAGATTAGAGCAACATTCATTTGCCAATTACACGGTCCATTTATGAATCACATTAAACACTATCATCATTTAAATCAAAATAAGCAAAACATTTCAAACAAACATAGTGGAATTTAAATCTGTACTATGCAAATTTTGTGTAGGTTTTTGAATAAAATTATTATAATACTTGTTATATAACTAAGAACATTATATTGAAACCTTTGAGGTGTGTACTGGTAACATATTTTTAATGTTACTGAAATATTTTTGATTTGGTCATATTTTCTCTTCAAAGGCTTATTTAAGAGCAAAAGTGGTGACCAGAAAGTAGTAAAAAGTCTAGCTATTATTGACTAATTGATGTGTGGTGTTCATGTGGCCACAAGTGGTGAATTTGGCATGGTCAGAATCAGAATATTATTTTATTTTATTAAGTGTTGGGAAACTTCCAAGAAAAGCTTCAGAATATAGCTAAAGTTTATATTTTAAAAATCCTAGCCATAATTTTATTTAAATAGACCTCAAAAACTACGAAAAAATGTATTTTTACTGTGACTATGAGTTATGCATAAATCCTTCAATTTAATTTGAATATTTATCCCAAACTGAAATGGATTTGAAAGAGAAGATGGGGGGGGGGAGGAAGCGTTGAAGGAAAAAGGAAGAAAAGGGTGCTAGATAATATTAACTTCAGAGGAATCATCGCAGATCAAAAGTCGATATTTCTTACCGTTTACTCTCTAGTCGTGTCACAAGCTTTCGGAAAAATAAAAAAAAGATCTTTAAAAGTATTTTGGAAAGATAAATCTGTTAAATCCGAAGATAAAGTTCGATGCAGTCGGGTAGATTTAAAAAAAATCCAAATTTAATTCAATCGGTCGAGAATTAGGCCCTTAAAAGTGGTTTAAGTTTGATCTTCGAAAATTCAATATTGATATGTTTTTCGGACATAGGTGGTCTATGGACTAAATATTCACCTTGACTACCTCCAAAATTTATTCTAAAATGAAAAAAGGGGTGGCAAAGCATCCCAAGCTTTGCAAAGTGCTCGAATTAATAACTTATACGGACTACTTTCGCATTATTTACCGTTTATCGTTTCACAACGGATCTAAATCGATTCATAAAAAACTCAAAAGATTGCCCAAAAGTTTTAAGAGTAATAGGCGTAATATTCGGACGGATTACTTATTATTGTTTCATTGCCGGTTTAGAACCAAGTTGAACCAATTCATAAATCACTCAAAACATTCCCCAAAATACCTTAGGAGTAATATAATTTACAATTGAATTTTGAATAAAAATTACTTATCGGTTTTGAATCAGTTTATTATCTTAGTTTGACCTCTAGGCGTGGTTATGGCCGAATGGACAGCCGGACAGACGGTCAAACAGCGAAACCTAAAAAAAACTCAAAACTTTAGAGGTGACATGATAACTTATTTTCGATAGTATCGACTGTCGAATCTGTAAAATTAACGATACTTGTCAAGGGGGTAATGACTAGTGAGTACAGACCGATTATTTTGGCGAATAATGAGTACTCCCGTGTTGGTGAATATGCGAGTATTTTCACCATTTTTCCCTGAATTTCGAATTTTATTACAGTGGAAAACGCGCTATCTAACAGCAAAATATGTCATTCGCTTTGTGGATGAATTCGCCCCATTAAAAAAAGCATCCCAGGAGAAATTTCCCTATTGTTTCTTTAGGAAAATTTCATCAAAAGAGCTGTGGAAATTTCCTAAGAAAAACCACAAGGAATTCTTTATGAATTTTCAGTCTTGGCAAATTCGTATAGTTTCAAAAATCTGCAAGAATTCCATCATTGGAAATTAGAAGGAAATAATTGAAGAAATTACTTTTTTGGGATGTGGAACTTTCCCAATGCGATCATAGAAAATTCCGTTCGATTTTTTGTAATGGAGATCACAGATATTTCCCAAGGGGATTTTCAGTTTTGGAAAAATCGGTAATATCCTATAGAGCATTTTTGATGATTTCTTATGAAAATTTCCTTAGGTGATTTCCAAAAGAATTCCCTGGACTCTCCTACGAAACATTTTTTATTGACTTCGAGAATTTTCTTTAGCGTATTATCTTATCTCATACTCTATAGAACTACGTGAAAATAATATAAGAAAATTGAAGAAATAAAACGAAAATGTGATAAACGGAGAGCAAAAAAACTGTAAGAGAAATTTTTTTTTGCGTAACATGTCTATTTTAAGCAATCTATACAGTGCTGTATAATGAGCTCATAAACTCAGCGAATCGTCAAAAAATCGTCGTAAGAGAAATTAATCGTACAGTTTTTTGGTCACCGTTTATCGCATTTTCGTTTTATTTCTTCAATTTTCTTATATTATTTTCACCTAGGGTAAAGTGATACAATTTGGACATAGTGTTACAAGTTGGACAATTCGCCGATACAAGTTGGACAGGGATTTTTTTTATTAGTACTAAATTTTTTATAACCACAATGAACCGAATTTTAAAACTAAAGCATTAAAAACATACAAATATGAAGTACTAAATTTATCAAGAAAAAAAACCCTGTCCAACTTGTACCATTGCATTGTCCAACTTGTACCACTTTACCCTAGTGCCACCGAGTATGAGATGAGGTAATACGGTAATCGAGAATTTGCGTAAGAATTACAATGAAAATGAGTAAATTAACGAAATACGGTGAGCGGTTTACTGTCAATGTGATTCTGCCCTTATTCTGAATTTGCTAGAGTATCTTTAGGTATTTTGGCTTTCAGGATTTTGGCTGCCACGGCTTCAGCCGAATGGTTTTAAAACAATTAAATTTGGGAGAGAAATAGCCAGAAAAATCTAGGAAGAA